>NC_040045.1:46362662-46431834 GCF_003713205.1 Coffea eugenioides | reverse complement strand
CCAAGTAAAAAGTGATAAAAACCTCATTTAATTACTTAAACGCATTTTTCACCAATTATAGCCAAAATGATTCATTTTCTTCCAGTAATATAACCAAAGTGACTAAAAATAATATAAAATGTCATACAATTAAAACGTAAATTGGTCACTTATCATGACCCTTTCAAGAATGTACCATCTACTCCAATCAAAGGCCTACATCCAACTAAGAAACCTTGCTTCACTCCATTAAAACAAGTGTATAACCTTTGGAACCTTTGCTGCTGTGTTGATGTACTTGTCGATCTATCCACAGTTTTCAATATAATGGAGCTTTCAGGGTTGGATTTCTGAATTTCATGCATGTATGCTCCTAACTTACTATATTGGTCAGTTTCACTCCCATGAATAATCTTCATAGACTTTCTCCTGGCCCTGTATGTTTGTTTTTTGGAGAAAAAGCACTTATTATCCTTCATTACAGTCTTTCTAAAGTACTCCATATCTACTTTAGGATTAGTTCTAAACTCCTCAGTATACTTTCTGCCAACCCATTCAGAATTTACAAGTGGATTGTCATAGGTGAAACCATATTTGTGGGTGTTCTCAAATGTCTTGATTTGCACACTACTTTTCCCACTCAATTTTCCAGCATAAATAAGCCAGTCATACCCTTCACTTCTACACTTAGTTCTCAATCTTATTTTGTCCTGCTTCACAAATTTACATGGTCTACCTTGTCTTATTCTATAATTTGTGATAGCCAACTTGCATTCCTTTATAATACTGAACAACATTTTTAACTCTAATTTTGGATTGTCAATATCTTTAGGGTTGAAGACTGTACATTCATTGTTAGTTTTTTCATCATCATGTTCATTCACAGTTTCAAAATCAGATTCAGAAGATGGGGCAACATCATTGTCCTCTGGCATCACCAAATTGTCGTCCCTTTCAATTTCAGTTGGCTTATTTTTCTGAAAATTCTTGTAGTGCTCTACACCAAACCATTTAGCATTTTTATCTACATTGTCGTGCAACTCATTATCATCACTATTAGTCATATTATAATCAGAGTCCACTGTTGAGAAGAAGAATTCACTCCCTGAATCAGAATCATTATTATTGTTCCTATTAGCCTCATTGTCATTCCCTCCCCTTCTACGGTCAGCATTAGGTGTATTAAAATTGTCATTATAGCCCCTTCATTCTCACCAATCTGATACGGATCATAGCCTAACTGTTGAACAAAGATTTCATGGAATGAGACCTCAACATAAAAAATAATTTTCCTATTTAAACCACTATTCCTCTTAATATATCCATGCAATTGTCTACTGGTTTCTATCCTTATAAAATTGCTATTTTTCCAACCATAATACACTTTGTGTCCATACAAACCAGCATTTTCAATTAATCTATCTACTTCAAAGACACTTAAACCTATGCTTTCAGCATAGTCAATGACACAAACATTTCCACCCTTATAACGTGGATGAGGAGTGTAGGAAATTAACCCTCCATGGTGACACTTTAGAGTCATAAGTGTGATGCCTTGTTTTGATAAAAAAAAATGCACATATCAATCATTCAATAATCAACAAGGCATACATTAATATTAACAACAATGCACTCAATAATGCATAAATGTCATAATCACAAATAAGGACCACATCTTATGGACCCATCTTAATATCATAATCACAAATAAGGACCACATGCATATTATTCAAACATTGTCAGCTCGGACAATCAGATTAGAAATAATTAACCTTTTCAACCCAATACAACTCAAAGTAACCAGAATATACCCACAATGCAAACCTCAGGGACCATATCTAAATATTATACTCACAAAAGTTAAAAATTTTTACATTTAACTCTTTATCTAAATACCCTAGAAATTTTACCGTAATTTGGGGGTGCACGATCGTTGAGTTCTTTCTTCCGAACAGACATTTTCTCCACGCTCTATGGTCTTCAATCACTTAACTGGACAACACCACTCTGAGGATGAAAATATTTCAACCAGTAAGAAAGGGGGAAACTTGGAGAAGAAAAGTAGCGGATTAGAGAGAGAGTACAAATGTGGACTTTAGTCTATTTTGTGTTGGTTTTCACAGATATTTGGACTTTTGTTAACGGCCACGTGGTCTTCTCCGTCCAAATTGAGTAATTTCCCATTTTTTGACTAAATGTGATAAAAAATCGTTAATTCATGTATTCAATGTGTTCTGACGAAAAGTTTGGGGACTAAATGTGTCTTCGTGACAAAGTTTGAGGATGAAAAGTGAATTTTTCCTACTCTTGGTGAGTTCAAAAATCAACTTTGCCAACCAAAAAATAACTCACCTTGAGTTTGAATTTTCTATAAATAGTAACCTTGGAGGAACATTTTAAAAACTTTGGAAGGCTAGAGAAACTCACCAAAAATGTAGTTTTCACTAGAATTTTCTTGGTTCATTAGTTGGGGTAGTATAGTTTAGTTAGTGTAGTTTATCCTTCTTATATTTGTAGTTAGATTTGGATGAAAATTTGAAGAGCAAAGATGGAGAGTTTGAAACTCATATGACAAGGGTGATTTGTCTCCTATCACTTTCTCTTTTGTATTTGATTTCATGTTTAACTATAATATAAGTTTGACTTTGTTTTTCTTCATGTTTAGTTAAAGTTTATGTCCAGAGTTATGGATGAACTTTCTATATCTTGTTAGTGATGTTTACTTGGTTATTTGATGATATTATTTTGAACAAGTTATTTATTACTTTTGCTTTTCTAATCATGATTAACCGGCCATTAGTTGTGATTATCTAAATATGTCAAGTTTGTAATGAGAATTGAAGTTTAACACTAGTTCAAGGAAGTCATAAATCTAGGGAATACACTCACGAGAGTAGAGACGCACCTTTGTGACTTAGGTAGCTTGTTTTATGTAATTTCATAAAAGAAATGAGTTTGTACTTAATTTAATAACCACGAGAATAAGTATGACTTAATTACAAGTATAGTTGATTCACTACGAAAGTAGGTTTCACATACATTAGGAAATTACATCATGACTAACCATGATAATAACATTCACTAAAATAGTAATTTTATTTGCAAGAGTAGTAAGGAATTCTTACCTCTATGAGTTTTGTAGTGTTATTTTTATTATTTTTACTTCATGTTTATAGTGTAGAGTTAATTTCTTGCACTTGTAATAGTCTAAATAATAAAGGAGTTCGAAAATCACCGGTAATTGAAAATCTTCCCTGTGGGTTTGACTCTTAATACTCTATACTCGCTCTCGACTTGAACACTTGTGAAAAATCGCGTGTGGGATATTTAAGATATTATAAATATAAAACTAGACTGTGGATGAGCTAATTGTATATTTATATCCCGTGCTCGTCATCTACAATATTTTTATAAGTATACAATATCCGTAAAGATAGAAAATCTAGTCTATTTAAGGTAAATTATACAAATTAGGTAAAAACATATCCAATGAAAGATGTAAATCTAATACAACGATTGTAGACACATAATATAACAAAGGATTTTTCTAATAGGTGTTCATTGGGTACTAATGCATCTAAAATTCACTTAATTTATCATGTATATATACATACTAACAATTATTAATCTTCTTTGCATTTATATATTTTTCCTATTTAACCTTACATACTTATCATCCCTTTTACTTATGTACGTTCCTTGATTAATTTTACACATTTTAAAAACTAAGACACTTGAATTAGACAGACCCTATAACAAATACAATAAATTTGGGCAGTATATGATAAGTGAATATTTAACGTACATTTTGTACAAATTTGGCATGAATTTTTGATATGTTTTGAGAAGATTAAAGTCATATTTGAACTCTTTTGGTGATAATTGCTTAAATATTGTTTAAATGTTCAAAACTTGATAAATGAGTAGATTAATGCGTTAATTTTGTGAAATTATGAAGGTTATTGATGTATGAAATTCATGCACGAGATGAAAGAAATGTAAGGATCGTCCAAAGGACAAAGTACAAAAGAAATTGGGAGCAAAAATGTAGAAAAATGAAAGAAGTGAAAAACTGAAAATTAGAAGGACACGGATCCGAGCTCGGATTCGTGTGAACAAGAGAGATCCGAGCCCTCGTCTGTACTTATGGAGGAGTGTATCCGAGGACAGGACGATCCGACCTCGGATCCATTATGAGAACTCCTCGGATCCTGAAGATTCGAGCATGGATCCATTTTCACTCATCGGATCCGAGACTCGGATCTGCTTCTCTCTCCTGCAAGTGGCACAACCATTTTTTCTCACTTTTCACACAACTTTTCAGCTATTTGGAGTGAGTGAATTCGGTGGCACATGCTTCTGCAACAAAAAGGAAGACAAAATGAGTTATTGAAAAGTCAAAAAAATATATCTTTTGACTTCCTTTACAAAATCTAAGTGGTTGAAATCATGAAGGAGAAAATATTACCTTTCTACCACCTTTTATGTAGAAACACAAGGGAAGAGCAAAGGAATGACCATACGTAGCTAGTTTTTCATCTTGTAACAACTTTCTCTCTAGTTAAGAGTTCTTGGAGAAGCATTTGGAGTTTTCACTTGTAATCACATTGTGCAAGAGTAAAGTAGGAATTGGAGAGCTTCACCTTCAATTGGCTAAGCTTTCTTTTATCTTTCTTATACTTGTACTTTATGATGTTTGGCATTAATAAACTTGTGAGTTTGATTGTTAAATCATTCATGAGTAGCTAAATTCTTTATCTAGGGAGTAGATGAAACTTATGGCTAAATAATATGAATTGAATGAGATTTACACTTGTTATATCTTGTATTAACTTGTCTACTTTTGATGCTGTGATTAATTGTTATTGATTGATCACCAATAGTATGTTTATAGTTGTTATTATTCAATGAGAATTGGTAGTAACAATGGAAACACATGAGTAGAGCTTAAGTTGTATGTTCATAAAAATAGAGATACACTTAGATGGATTATTTAACATTTCATGAAATAAAACAGAGTAGTAGTAGTATTTCACCATGAAAATAGGGAAAACTATATTGCTCTAGGCCATTTCATCATGAAAATGAGACTTGGTAATTTTGGAAATGAATCTCTGGTTAAACAAAAATAATAACAAGAAGTAAATCCATTCGTTTGTATTGTTTATGCCATAAGTGGAATCTATATCCCTAGATTCTTTCTTGAGTGAAATTTCTCCATTTGCATTTAGCATTTGTTAAAATAGAATTGCAGATCAGATTTGTAGACACTTGTATTACATTTCTTTGCTCAAATTCATTCAATAGTCTAAATAATAGAGAAAATAAGGACCTAGTAATTGGTTAATTTGCTCATCGTAGGATTGACCCGATACACACCTTGTATTACAATTTCGACCTGTATACTTGCAGTCCAACGGGTGTTAAATCGGATTTAAACTTGCATTGATATAAAAATTCGGTCAAGTTTTTGGCGCCGTTGCCGGGGAGCAAGGCAATATTAGAGGAAAACTGAGTTTTATTAGTCTAAACATTTTTTTATTGTGTATATCCAAAAATAAAAAATAAAAAAAAACTAATTTTTTTTTTTTTTGAGGAACAATAGCTTGGGAGAATGATGTTTGGCAATGGATCTTACTTGCCATATTTCAATCATGAAGGTAACCAAGGAAGTCCTTTTGGAGGTATGAATTTCATTGAGGAAATCTGGGATAATAATGCTTATAATTCTTATCATGTAACTTGTGACTTGTGTAGCGATTATCATGTTACTTATGAATGCATGCAAGCACAAAATTTGGGGTACAATGATGAATATCAGCATTATAATTCTCATTTTAATCAAAGTAACTATGGTTGGGGTAACTCTCATGATCTAGGTTGGAATAATCAATGTGCTTATGGTAATTCTTCATACTTTTATGAATACCAACCCAATTGTGGTCAACTTGAATCAAAGCTATCTTGGGAATTAGCTATAGAAAAGTTAGATAATATAACTTTCGATCGTTTTGATAGGATTGAGAAAAGATTAGATGAATTAGCTTCTCACCTTGAGGGATTTCATGACCATTTGCACGTTTTGTGTGAAGTTATTACATGTAGTGATATGCAAATTGATCCTAAAATCAATGATAGGAATGTTGTGTGTAAGAATGGAGTACATTTTGATAAAAATGATGAATCTTATTTGCATTTCAATGATGAAATATCCATTTCACATGATGATATCTTTGGAATGAATTTAGAACCTCAAGAGGAAGGCGTCAATGACGCAATTTTAACTCCTCTTGAGGAGTGTGTTGATAGTGCATATTCCAATGACATTTTCCCTCAACAAGTTCATAAGGATGATCCTTTGGTTAATTCTCAAGTCGTGATATTTGAAGCAGATATCTTTGAAACACTTGAGATTAAGAAGCCACTTCCATCTCCCAAATTATTTGAGGATAAGGCTCATGAGGTGGAGTCACCATTTGTTGATCCACCCCGTCCAAAATTGGTGGACTACTCTTTAAAAAAGCCACCTTAATGATGAGTGAAAATAGTCGAACTTAATGACTTTAAACAAAAGTGCTGGTTGGGAGACAACCCAATGATTTTATGCTTTATTAGATTTTAAGTTTTAATAAAATAAAGTGAGTTTTCACATGCATATTTTCCTTTGCTAACAAGGTGCAACAATTTGGCGCACCACCCTAAGGCTAGTCAGAAACTCGAAAGGGAAATTGAAGGTGGTTCAAGTAGAATTATCTTCATTGCCCAATCTGGATCTGGATTCTGACTTCAAGCCACCAATTCCATCTTCCCGACAGCACAATCAAGCGATAACCACTCTCAATGAGTGTGCGAATTTCTAACGTGTTGGGAATTTTTCTAAAAGTAGGTGACCTCATCTCCATCATCAGAAACACTTACTATATCAGGAAAGCTTACTTACTCCTTCACCTTGAGAACAATGCATAATCTAAGTGGTGGAAGAGTTTAAAAAAAGGGAAATTGTGAATAATATGCATGTATAACTTGCAGGATTTCCTGATTTAGTTGCTTTTGTTTTAGTTTCCTGAACTAATGGCTTCTTTTAGCTTGTTTTGTTTGATGGTTTTTGTCTTCAAAGATTGGATATTGGAATGACTGCTGGAAATACTCTTGAACATAAGGGGAGTATTTGTCTTCTTTTTACATTTTCAGTGCTTGAATTTTGAATTAATTGAAACTGGTCACCTATATACTTGAATTTACGCTTGAATATGGTGAAATTCTGGTCTGTTGGCAGGGAGAATGGTCAAAATATAAGAGGAAACTCTGCCAAAATTTCTTTAAAATATTGATAGATTTGATCTAATATGGTGTAACTTATCCCTTTTTAGTTTTAAAAGCTCGAAATGGAAATAGAATGGATATAGTTACTGAGCAAATATCTAATCCTCTTTCCCATTGAGGACAATGTGAAATTTAAGTGTGGGGGAGGGATTAATTTGGATAATTTGGGTTCATACAACGATGCAAAATCTTTCTCCCAAATTTTTCCAAAATATGGAAGGAAATGTTGAAAATGGTCTAATTTTTTCCACAAAAATTTTTCAACATTTGAAGATTCAAATACTTATTTAACTTGGTAGTAATTATTATGTGATTAGAACTGTTGTTACAAACAAAGTATATTTGTAAAGTGGATTGAATTATACCTTGAATTTTGTATGTTTGACAAATTTCCTATCTTGATTGAATTTTACAAATTGAGTGATGATTTTGGTCAATATTTGCATTATTTATTTTATGATCATTCTATAAGAGGGAAATTAACAAAAGAAAAAGAAAAAAAAAGAAGAAGAACAAGAAAAAGAAAAGCAATAATAATAATAATAAAAATTTCTACTCCAATGATTCTAGAACCTAGTAACCGGGAGTTGGCATTTACAAATCTTAACTTTCGTTTAGAACGGTTTTAGAATTAAGAGTATGCAAAGCAACTTTAGTAAATGAAGTGTTGAGTAACCGGGGATCTTCATCTACAAATGTCGATCTTCGTATCAAAGACATAATCACTACTGAAGGAAGCCCTTACTATGAATAACTCCCTCGGAAAAAAAATAATAATAAATGATGATCATGAAATTTGTATGCTTTGACTTGACCTGGAAGAATTGCTTAAGAGTAAAATTGAGTTGAGAATAGAAAGTGAGTTGAACTAATCTTAAATTTCGAGTATAATTTATCTCCTTTGCTTTATATGATGAGTATTTGTGGCATTTAGAATGGTTGTATAATGATTATCTACTTTGTTAATAAAGGATTGCAATTTGAAAGATATTTGACCAGAAAAAAAAAATACTTGAATTGTTGTTTTGATTTGGAATTTCTTATTGCTTGAGAACAAACAATGGTTCAAGTGTGGGGGTATTTGACAAGGGTTTATTTTACGTATTTTTAAGTGCATTTTATTAGTTGATTTTGGTTTAATTATTTAGTTTTATAACTAAAATAGCTAGGTTTTGGTAAAAATATACATTTTCGGTAAAAGTGGCTAATATTGCATTTCTATTGATTTTAGTGGTAAAAACTTCATTTTATGCAGGATTAAACGATTCAATCACCAAAGAATGTCAAGTGAGGTGAAAAATAGATAATTGGTGATGAATTCAAGTGGTTAAAAGAGAAACGAAGTGAAAAATGTTCAAGTGAGAAAATGCAAGTCAAGACAGTTTTGACACTCTTCGGTATTTCGACTATATCTGGAGCTACACTTATCGGATTGAGGTGATCTTTAAACCATTTTAAAGCTAAGAAAGAGACCTACAATTGGTATGAAGACATCAAAATCCAATTCTGCTGTTTTCATAGACAAAAAGTCGAAATACAGAAGCTGCATTCTGTGGTCGGAAATTGAAACAGGGGTTTGACCAGAGGATGGTATTTCGACCATATCTCAGCCTACAAAAGTCCAAATGGGATGATTCTTGATGCTATGGAAAGATAATTCAAAGAGGTACGACTTTCAAGACTAGCACAAGAGCAGATTCTGCCGTTTTCATGGAGAAATAATTCATGCAATCTGTCAAAAAAAATTCCAGCAGCAAATCCTGACTTTGACACATGTGCAACTTTTCTTGAAGACTTTTTGTGTATTTTAGTTGAATTTGCAGCTGCAATTTTGGAGATTCTTGACAATAATCAAGCATTGAGGTCATGGATGATAATTTAAGTTTTGTCTTAAACTCATCCAAACACCTATAAATTCCCCTCACAATTCAAGAACAAAGGGAGACCTTTGCCAACCTTTGTTAGTAGATAGAGCGCTTAGAATAGATTAGTTTTCAGATTCAATAAAGCTCTTTGAGCTAGTTTCGTTTTTAGCTCTGTTAGATATTAGTTTTCATATTTCTAAACACCTCGTTCTAGTTTTTATCTTTATAAATACACTTCTTGCTGGTTTGATTATCAAAGCTTGAGTGCTTAAAGAGTTGGAGAGTTTGTTTATTCTGTAATTGAATTAAGCTTTTATCTACCACCCTAATCGGATTGGTTTTAATTGCTTTGAGATGGTCGGTTTTGCATATGAGCTTTCTCTACCATTTTTCCTTCATTTCTAACTCTTCTTCTACTTTATTAGAAGTTGGAGTTATTTTGATAATCATGTCTAGCTAGCTAGATCTATCCCTTGTTCTAGGGATAGATGAAACTGGTTGGTGCAAGATTTGGATTTGTATGCTGCTAGTTTTCACTAACCTTGTTCTTGGTAATTCATTAATCCTGATTTTCACATTTGTTAAAGCTTGATCATCTTTTGCAAATTATATCAGTTATTGTGATCGCACGACAGTGGTAAACAATAATGGAAAGAAGATTAATTGAATTCTAGCATGAAACACACGACAGTAGTGAATCACTAGAAGGGTTTTTCATAATATTTCACAAAGGCCTAAGATCATCACTGGTTGTTTTTCACCACGACAGTAGGTGGAACGTAGTGATCGTGACAAAGCTTTTCTGCACGACAGTGAGATAAGTATACATTTGGAAATGTTCCCTACCAAGACAAGAGTGAATTGTGACTACAAAGTACATGGCAAATCTGATCTTTACTAGCTAGTAGATTTAATTCCCCTAGAACATCTTTTCTTTTGACATATCTGTTAGTTGGGATTCATGCACTTAATCTGTTTTTAATTCTTTGATCAACACATAATTTGAAAAGTTTAGATAATAAGATAAGGTTTAAAACTCTGGTATTTGTTAAGTTGCTCCCTGTGGGATTCGACCCTTGTACCTTTGCTATACTATATTTCGATCTGTATACTTGCAGCAAAACGAGGTATTAGGTTATAACTTGTGAGTTGATTTAATTGGTAAATTTTAACCTCGTCAAGTTTTTGGCGCCGTTGCCGGGGAGCGGCAATATTAGGGCCTAATCATATCTATTAATTTAGATATTTTCATTGATTTTATTCAAGTTGTTGAATTAAATCTGCAAAAATTTCTCTTGTTTTTATTTGTAGTGTATGCACCGATCAAATCGAGAAATTGCACATTTCGATGCTGAAATTGAAAGAACATTACGGAGACAAAGGAGGAATACACTGCATCAAGAGGAACAAGAGATTTGGCGGCCAATAGAAGAAATCTTGATAGAATTACTAATTGAGGAAGAAATGGCGGAAAATGACCCAAATAGGCGAATTCTGCAAGATTTTGCGGTACCGGGAACACAAGGTTCTCAAACTAGGGTTGTAAGGCCAACGGTAAATGCTAATAACTTTGAGATAAAACCATCACTGATTCAAATGGTACAACAATCTCAATATGGAGGTAATGCTACCGAAGATCCAAATTCTCACTTGTCAACATTTCTTGAAATCTGTGATACAATTAAGTTTAATGGTGTTAGTGAAGATGCAATTAAACTTCGATTGTTTCCATTTTCATTAAGGGACAAGGCTAAGGTTTGGTTACAATCTCATCCTCCAAAGTAGTAAAAGTATTTGGAAGGATGAGATCTTAACGCAAACCTTAGCTTGTCCCTTAATGAAAATGGATAACAATCGAACTTAATTGCATCTTCATCTAACAACCCATTAAAACTAATTGTATCACAGATTTCAAGATAATGTTGACAAGTGAGAATTTGGATCTTCGGTAGCATTACTCCTTCCCTCTCTCTTTTTTCTTTTTTTTGGCGCTAAAGAAAAAAAAATAGAAAACTGTTATATTAACCCTTGAATTAAATGTGGTGATTGGTCATCACGATCACATCCGCCTTATCCATTTTGGATTTGAACACTAAACAATAAGCATTTACTACTTTCTTCCTCCTTTTTTGTAGGAGTATATTACAATAATGCCATCTTGCATCAATTTCAATTTGTTTAATAAATTAGTTTATCCTATCTTTCATTGAGTTGAAACAATAAGCATTTGAGGTGGTTTTGAGTGAAAAAAGGTTATTCATAACGTTTTCTCGAATGCCGGTATTTCTTTGAACCCAAATCTTTTAAATTCAATTCTCTAAAGGTACAAAAGAAGGATAATCACCCATTTTAATTTTATGGAAAAATCTTTTAATTGAATTATCTAGAGGTATATAAAAGGAAAAGTGAGGCCGGAATAACTAATTCCTTGTTTGTGCAGAGTAAGTCAACCCCCCCCCCCCCCCCCCGGCGCCAAAAAAAAAAAAAATCACCAAGCTGTTATAATAAGTGCTGCTGTTAGTACTAACTGATACATCGTTTCCGCCATTCACTCCGACATTTTAGCGATGCATGACTACATATTTTTATTCTCTCTCCCAAATTTTTTTTATAAATTTGGAGAGGTTTGACCAATGGCTCTAATTAACGTCCTTAAACATAAAATTAATCTAAATGAGGCACAAAGCAGGATCACAGTCTTATAGCTCATCCAACATGAGGAAGTCAACATGCCTGATCCAGATGTTGACTTGAAAGTCAGGGTTGGATCCATTTTCTGTGAGCGAGACACAAGATGCCGAGAAGCTACCATTAGGGCAAGAGAGAATACCTTCCCCCCCGCCCCCCCTCTTTAGTCCTTTCTGCTCAGGAAATGGACTGATTAAAAAAGAAAATCAGCATGGACTGGAGTAACAATTAATTAAAAAAATCACAATACATCGTCTTTTGCACAGTTTGAACTTGGATGATTAGGTTCTCAGGGGAAAATCCGTTATCCCGCAGTTTATATAACGAAAATTACACGGCAAAAAACTTCACTGATACCCTAGGAAAGTAAGAGAGGTCTGAGTCTGGGAATTCCAGATGAAACAGCCTAACAGATCACTCTTCTCTCGCGAACAGCGAAAGGAATCCCGGGTTTCCGTATTAGATGTTTCGGCAAACAGTGCAACATAAGAGAGTTAACGTACAAAAACAACTAAGGTGTATATCATCATGATATGAATCAAAACCTTCAACTCTCCTTTAACTTTCCCACCAATACAGTCTCTGAAAACATTCAAACAATGTTTAGTTTATTGACAAAAACCATATACTATCAGGTTTCTGAATCTTCAAAACCATGATAAGATGATCTTAGAACCCAACTTGTATCCAGTCAGCACTTAAAAAAAAAAAAAACATATAAGTAGGGAGCAATTCAGTCTGATACAAGCATAAAAATTTGACTTGCTGCTCTGCTGGACAGACAGAAGACTCGCTTGCATGTCCATACATTCTTCAAAAGTCTCGAATTGTTTATTACATAGCCCCCTAGCAGGATAAGTCCTCACCTGCACATAAAAAACCAAGAATGACTTCCACATCAAAAGCTGTCAGCAAAAGGCGGAGAGAAATTGAATGCACTAAACTGTCAATTCGTCGTACAAAAGAAAAGCAAGCTAAACGCAGAACAAAAAGAACACAAAGAGGTAGGGATGGCCCAGTCAAATTAGAAAAACAGGCAAGAGGAAGCAGTGCACCAAAATGCAATGCCTTGGTGCTACTCAAAATCAGATTAGATCTTTAGCTTGTTTTCTGGAGTACCTGTGCTTGCTCTAGAATAAACCAGTACTCCACATTAATCCCCAAGTCTTCTAACTAGTTAATACTATATTGATCCTCACATACCAAAAAAAACCAAACCAAAAAGAACCCACATGATGGTAAGATTGCCTAAACCAGAAATGAGATCCTCAACCAATTGTGCATCACTTCCGAATATGACATCAACAAGGAAAAAAAGTTAAACTAACTACTGTAATCAATCCTAATACCTCCCAAAAACCTGAAAAGAGAAAAGGAAGGAAAAGAAAATCAGAACCAACCTGCACAGAAGTATCAAGCAGCGGCAGCCTGTTGTAGCTCCCTCTCTGCCCGTTCTCTGATCCTCCTCTCGAGCTCCGGTCTGAAGTGCCTGATCAGACCCTGGACTGGCCAAGCAGCGGCATCACCCAATGCACAAATCGTGTGCCCTTCAATCTGTTTCGTCACCTCTTGAAGCATGTCAATCTCTTCCAGTTTTGCATTCCCCACCTTCAATCTTTCCATGATCATCCAAAGCCACCCTGTACCTTCCCTGCATGGCGTGCACTGGCCACAACTCTCATGCTTGTAGAAGTAAGAGAGCCTTGCAATTGCGTCTACAACATCCGTTGACTTATCCATCACAATCACGGCAGCAGTCCCCAACCCTGACTGTACAGCTTTAAGTGCATCAAAGTCCATTAGCACATCCTCACATATATGCTTGGGTATCAATGGGACAGATGAACCTCCTGGGATAATAGCAAGTAAATTGTCCCATCCACCGCGAACACCACCACAGTGCCTCTCTATAAGTTCCTTTAATGGTATACTCATCTCCTCCTCGACTGTGCAAGGCTTGTTCACATGCCCTGAGATGCAAAAAAGTTTTGTTCCAGAATTGTTTTTCCTACCAAAACTAGCGAACCACTCGGGGCCCCGCCTCAAAATGGTAGGTGAAACAGCTACTGTTTCCACATTTGTGACGGTACTGGGACACCCATACAGCCCGGAATTAGCAGGAAAAGGAGGCTTCAATCTGGGTTTTCCTTGTTTGCCCTCGAGGCTCTCTAGAAGAGCTGTCTCCTCACCACAAATATAAGCACCAGCTCCGAAGTGGATATGTACATCGAAGTCATAACCAGACCCACATGCATTTTTTCCTAATAAGCCAGCTTCATAAGCTTCTCTTCTGGCTTTCTCCAGATTTTTCCGCTCATTGACATACTCACCCCTGATGTAAATATAGGCAGCAGTAGCTCTCATACCCACTCCAGCAATTAAACAACCTTCTAATAGTTTGTGTGGATCATGGCGCATTATCTCCCTATCTTTACAGGTTCCAGGTTCACTCTCATCAGCATTGACAACAAGATAGGAGGGACGACCATCAGACACCTTTGGCATGAAGGACCATTTAAGACCAGAGGGAAACCCAGCACCACCACGCCCACGAAGACCAGATTTCTTCATTTCATTGACAATCCAATCAGCACCCTTGAGTACCAGGTCTTTTGTTCTATGCCAGTCTCCTCGTTTCATAGCACCCTTGAGAAAAGGGTCATGCAAACCATATACATTTGTAAAAATGCGATCCTCATCTTTGAGGCCACCAAAGTGGGTTTTCTCAGGAGGTGGGGGAGGAGGGGGAGGCTGTGGGGTGCTAGCAGTTGATGCAGCCTGAGTGCTGAATAATCTACTGCCCAGGACCCAATGCTCAGACTGCTTGACCAAAGATATCCCTTGTGAAGAAAGGATGCCCTTTATGGGTGCCTACGCAAGAAGTTACAAGCAAAATCCAGGTTAAAAATTTGCCTGACATCCACATCTTTCTCTTATTATCAATCATTCTGACCATGTATGACAGCAGGCCTTTGGTCTTTTTTTCTTCTCTCTTTCCCTTTCTCCACTTGACATTGCATTATTTGTTGGTCCTTTTTAAATCTATGTCGACACATGCTGAGGTTACACTAAAGCAAAATGGGAGGAAGAATATGCCCACTGAACAAAATGGTAGTCTACTCAATTACAGTCCTCGACTGAAGAAAATCGATCATCAATTGATGAACCACTTACATGCATTCCGCTCCACCCAAAAGTCCAACCTTTTTTACCAGTGAACAAATTCTTAAACCAAAAAGAGAGAGAGAAAGAGAGAGAAAGAGAGAACTTAAGATGCAAAGCTTGAATACCTAAAAATACAGTTCCACTAAGCAGGTACAGCTATTAACTCCTAAAGAGAAAAAAGAAAAATAAATAAGCAAAAACCACGAGAGCTCGATGGTCAGTTTGTCCCTTTGTTCAAGAGAAAAAAAAAACAATCTTTTTCTAATTTCGCCAAAAGCGGTACCCAAAGTCGATTAAATTTAAAAAAATCCACCCAAAAGTCAATAGAATAACCGGAAATGTGAAATTGATCCCTAGGGCTTATCAGTATCTTAACAGATAAATTCGACATTCTAATCACAAAACCCAGTCTCGAATTTTCAACTGTATATAAGTAAGTCCTCCTCAAATTAACACCCTAAAACTCCTTATCCTTAAAAAGTAACCCAAAGGGAAAAAAAAAAACTAAGATTTCCTTTCTCATGGATCTACCAACAAATTCAACATTTGAAAAGAAACAGAGAATCAGTTCAAACGAAAGTATTTGAGTAATGGCGATATGGAGATGCGTACCATAAGAGCTTCGGAGCTGCACTATGAAGGATGATTCTGAGCTGGCTTTGGTGCTCTAAATTGAGGTACCGGTGATTTGATGAGTGAAAATCCGTCGAGAGATGAATGCGAAGAAAACTGATGTGGAGAGCTTGGTGACGGTTAGGATGTGCCTCTGGTAAAATCTGACGGTGGAGATTAAGTGCAGGCCTTGTGACAATCGGATCGGGTACGTGGAGACTAATTAGATCGGGCATTTCTTATGGGGCTTTTAGTTGAATAGGTGAAGTGGGCACCCATGTAAAAATTGGATTATTTTGAGGCCCATACGAAGTGCAGCAAACCCAATTGAGCGTAGGTATAGCACTAATGTTTGGTTGGTTGCTCCGACGACCCAAACCGACTGGCGTCAGGAGGATTCAGGCTTGCTCCAATTTTTCTTTTCTTTTTTTATTTATTTATATATATATATATATATATATATTAAAAAAAAGAAGGGTACCTTGATTGCAGAAGGATCCACCGAGAAAGCATTAAAGCATTGAAGCTTGACTTCCACCGATTGCGACATTACATGATTCTGTTTAAAAAAAAAAAAATCAGACAGATGCGTAGTGCACTCGTTTGGTTCAGTGGTGGTTTAGTCTTTTTCGAATTATTTTTGGGCCTCTTCAGATCCTCCCTTACTCCTAATGTAGAATAGTCTATGTATCGATAAAAAAAAAAATCCACTGAGAATTCATAATCCATGATGAGACGAAATTTTTATTACGTAAATGATTTACGATAAACCAAGTGACGGACAAAATGTGTCATCACATTCACATTCCATGTAGAAGTTCATTTGTGCAAACGAAAAGGACTCTTTCCTTTCAATATAAATAAATATATATATATATATATACGTAGAAAACAAATAAATTACTCCTACAGTTTCTCTTAAATTACAATCTGCAAGTAACTAAAATAGAAATTTCAGGTCCATTCAATGACTTAAAGAGTCACGTCTTTAGTTTGTGTTTTTTTTCAGGGGAAACGGAATAGTGGAGTTAAACTTATCAGTAGCATTATTGCAAAGGTCTAAAAATCTCCTTATCGCTTGAGGTGAAATTCTTTTTCACACTATCTACCATTAATCAGGTAGGTTCAGAGACATTTGACGAGCTCTTCTTTCCTTTTGTCTCTTGGAAGATGATACTAATTGTTGATTAGCCGATATAATAAATACTAATATAATTATAACCCAACTTGCATTCTCTGACCGGAAATGTGATGGGAAGGAGTAGGACAGGATGGAGAAAGTGGGAAATTTCAATAATTATAATACACAGTAATTGAAAAGAAAGGGCGGAAGCTGGAGGAAAGACAAATCAACGACGCATTCGCAGGATTAATTAGCTGGACAGCACAGGCACAGCGTACTAGGTACTACTACTACTACCCGATGATTTTATGCAACATCTCTTCTGTTATGGTAGTTACTATATATATGTACGTGAACCAAAAAATGGAACGGGTGCAGGCGCAGCTATGAATCACCAGAGGTTTTTTTATTTGCCAAAAATAGCTTCCCTTGTCACAAGCCTAATTCCCCTCACCCACAGCTCTGCCATTTCAAGTCCACCCTCGCACACAAAATGCACTTCCTTGTTCTTTGTGGTTTTTACCCGGAAAACTCCCGGCTCATCGGCATCGAGCTTCTTTCGTCTGTTCCACCGGAACGTCGCGCTCGCACCAACCTCTGCCCCGCGGCATATCACGTTTCTCTTCCTAGATTTTCCCCACCTCAGCTCACCAGTAGCTCCAACCATCTTTAGTACCTTGCCATGGGGACTTCCTTTGCCTTGCTTTATGTGCTTCTTCACTTGAGCTCCTCCTACCACGAGCGTTCGAGCTAGTTCATCCAGTATCACAGCTTCAGCGTCTTTTCCACCACCGTTCTCTCTGGCAAGTGAGAGTGCAGTCTCAAGCTTTGCATTCTTAATGTCACATCTAGCACCACGAGATATCAAAAGCTCGCACATGCTCTTGTTTCCGGCCCTAGCTGCTAACATCAGTGGGGTGTATCCATCGCAATCAGAAAGATTGACGTCATATCCTTCGTTTATCAAAGCTTGCACCAGATTGAGGTCGCCATTATGTGCCGCACGGTGTAGAGTTGAAGATCCACCGTAGCTGTTGTCTCCCTTGGCACGCAAGAAGTTCAGCATTACTTTTTCAAATGCATCACTGTTCTGGTGTTTTTCAGCCAAAGTAATAGCGGTTTCGCCATAGTTGTTAGCCAAATTTACATCAGCTCCGGCATGAACAAGCAACCTAAAAGCCTCCACATTACCACCCGCCGCCACAACCATGACTGCTGAGAATCCATTTTCATCTTGCTCGTCGAGATTTATCTCCGGTTGCTTGAGAAGTTTCTTCAAGGCCTCGATATCATTTGCTTGGGTAACAAATATTAAGGAAGAAAAAATTGCAGCATTGCTAGATCGAGCATTCTTCCCATCTCGAATAACATCTAAAACTGCTCGCTCGAAGCCATATGCCCACCGTACTGATCCAGCAATTGACTTGGCACACTGCCCAGCGATGTTGGACAAACCAAAGTCTGCACCAGCTGCAGTAAGAAGTTTTAGGCACTCCTCTTGCTTGCATCTAGCACTAATCATCAGTGCAGTCTCACCGGATTCTGTGAGAGAGTTCAGATCACAGCCGGCATTAATAAGGTGGTGAAGAGCTCCGGCCAACCCATGTTCTGATGCCATATGTATGGGACGGTGCGCTGTTTGTTTAGTTTTGACTGGGAATTCTGCATCAGCACCACAAGCTAAAAGCACCTCAACTGCTCTGGCATTTCCACAGAGAATCGCGTGGTGGATGATTGTCCTCCCTAAATGGGGAATATTAGGAGAAAGGTGCTGGAGGAGCATCCTCAGTATGGCACCGCTGGATTCAAAGAACTCCACTGCACACCACGTTACATGGTAAGGCTCAGCCAGACCTGCACCTACTCGGAACTGTTCTCCAGTGGCAGCGTCCCATGACCAAGCTCCCAGCCTGACCGTGATATCTGTTCTGGCACCAACCTACAACATAGAGTCTGCACTTCAGAACATAACCACACTGTGGCTGTGAAATAACAGGTCTTGTGAGCACCTAAAACGTGTGATCCATAAAAATTGAGCCTAATATGGGTTGCATGCATCAGGCAAGCATAACCGTTCACCCTTGAAGTTGAAGACCCAATTGATAAGACATACAAGCCCTACTATGGTATCTTTATGACACTGCAGCAACATCATTACCTGTAACAGCAGCCGAACAACAGAAATTTGCCTACCAAGAATGGCAGCAGCCAGAGAGTTACAGTCAAAATTGGCATGAAGAGATGGCTTGGAAGATTGAAGCAGCACCCTGGCTGTGGCATTACAGTCCACACCACACTGTCATCAATTCAAAAGGTTGTTATTTGAGAGTGTGAAAGAGGCAAGAACAAGTGGTTTCAACATTCTACCAGTTCCAACATTATCGTCCTATATTTCCAAGGACGGTGCAACATGAACTAAGCAAATTCATCACGCCTGGATATCGTCAAAGTATAAGCAAATTCATCACGAATGAGATACTAGCTATATGAAACTAACTGTAACCATAATCAATCACTAAATTCAGTGATCTGTCAGCTTATCATCAAAAAGCAATCAAATAGGATGTCCCCAGATGACTAAGAAAGGTTGGCTGCTACCATCAAGTACCTTGAGAAGTGTGTCCACAAAGTCTTTAAACCCTCTAAAAGATGCAGTGACAAGGGCGTGTACAGCAACATGTGGGCGGACCATATCAGAGGCCATGAGAAGCTCAGCTGGTCTGGCCCGCCCCAGGTAGCATGCCTCCAACAGAGCCTCTTCGCATGCAGATTGAGCTGCTCCCCCACTAATTAACATCTTCAAAATCTCAATATGGCCCTCTCTTGCAGCTGCTGTTGTGGCATAGCCTCGAAACATTTTTTGATTCACGTCAGCTCCAGCACTCTGTCCACAGAAAACAACAATGCACTGTTAAAATAACAGGTTAACATACCAACATTAATAACTCATTCATTCACAGACCAACGTTTCATGCTGCCCATTGTTTATGGTTTCTGGCACCTTCACTCAGATGTCTCAAGTAATACAAAGACAAAAAACTTAAAAGGCCTAAATTAAAGGGATCCATGACTGTTACACTCTTTGGGCCTATTTATTTGCTCAGAATTCCTAGTTTGCAAATTATAGAGGGCAGACAAGACTTGTGACCACAAAAATGAATTGGGAAGGTATATTGTCAAAATGCATCGTCATATCTACATCCTAATGGAAAATCACTTTAATTAATTCAATTAGTAAAAGAAAGTAAATGGAGAGAGTTATACCATCTTATGATGCAAATTCCACGTTGAAGGAGAATAAGAGCTAAAAAAATTCTGAAAAAGGAAACAAAAAAACGTTGCATCCTTCATCATTTCACCCAGCAGCTCCAAGACAAACGACCAGGTTGACTAAATTAATTCATTTAGATAAATTCTCTTTTCATTCCAAATCAAGCGTTAAGACTGTCCACCCGTTACACTAATTGAGCCCCGGATTTCAAATTCAAATTATCTAAAAAGCAAACAGGATGATGTAAGAAGCAAATATTTAGTTCAAAAATTCTTTAAACACTCAAAAGTACCAAATATTAACAAAACTCGTAGAAAATCCACAAGTTGAAGAATTTCAGGGAAACCAATACCGAAACAGGTCATAGTGATTCGAATCCACGTTGACTTCTCAAAAAACACACCGGCGAACCCCTACTTTAAACATTAATTTCCTCAATCGCAAAACCCAAACTATCAACAAAATCCTCACATTCACAATAAAATGATTATGGAAGAGAAATAGAAGGAACCCCCACCCCCCCCCCCCCTCTTCCCCCCCCCCAAAAAAAAAAAAGAAAAAAACCAAGGCTAAACTAAACTCTTATACAAGTCATATATTCTACGAGATCACGCCAAAACAAAAGAAAGAAAGAAAGAGAAAATAAATAGCTCTAACTAAACAGTAAAGACGTTGACTAACCAGTAATTTTCGGACGAGTGCGACATTTCCGTTATGAGCTGCTAGGAACAACGCCGTGACCTCAGTCTTAAACTCCTCGAACTCGACGCGGACTTCGCAGGCATCCTCGTCATGCAACACCACCTCGGTTTTTCTAGCCTTCAACAAAACTGTTCCCATGTGATTAACGTCAACGAAGGGGTTAGATATTAACTCCGAAGCCGGCTTCAAGTCGTTGGCGTGAGCCGCGTCGACCAGCCGCTGAGAGAGCGACTCTGCTTCGTACTCCACCGGAAACACTTGCTTTCCCGCCATGTACCCGCCGGCTGCGTTAGTGGAGGTGAACACCGTCATCTCCACGATCTCTCTGGATGGTGGAAAAGTAAATTTACCCAACAAAAAACCAAACAGGTGCTAATATTGTGGTGGCATTGAAGTTTGGAAGATGTGCTAAGTGAGGAGTGAGTGAAGCGTGAGGGGAAATTGGTCGTTGCAGCCTGCAGGGGAGAAATGGAGGGGATGTGATGTGAAGTGAAGGCTTTTTATTTATTGCCTGGAGCAAGTTTAACTGTGGTTAAAACTATGGGTTTTTGACCAGGTCCTCCATTTTGTCCTAAAAGAAGATGTCAATGTTGTGGGACCCACTTCGGGCATTACTAATTTATACTAGTACAATTCTTTTCTTTTTCTTCTTCTTTATTCCCCTTTTGGATTTTTTTCCCACGTCTAAGAAAATCAAGGAGTATATAGTAGAGTAATATACCTATGATTTTTCCTCAATTTTTTTGGACAAATCTTATCTTATTAATAATGTAGTATATGGTGTCAAGAGTAACCATGTCTTAAATCTAAAAAGAAAGGGAGGAAATGGATTGGTATTGTTTAGAGGTTTCAGCTAAAAATACATAGACTTTTAGGTACCCCTGAGAATAAATTTTCGGCATAAATCTCACAACCATTTTGATATTGTTGGAAGTAAATTAATTTCGATATACTTTTCACATCGCAGTCCTATTCATTCATGTTATGGTTTAATTGTCACATGAGACCATGACAGAAGGACTATATACAACAAAATATTAAGTGTCTTTTTATTCTTGATGAAAAAGCCTATTAAATAATTTAGCACAGCCAGTTGAAAAAGACGGTTAGCTATGCATGGAAAAGTTCATGATGGAATTTGTTAGCTGTGATTGTAGCTGCAAATTTTTTGAATATATATTTAAATCAATCGAAGAATACAAAGAGGCTTTTATGATCCATGAATATATATAATAAATGCAAGTGATACCCACAATATTGAGCATCATTGTTGTGCGAGCTTGAGAATACAAGTCCAATTGTCCTCCTAGTCGAAGCAACTTAGTAAAGTTGAGTTTGAATAACAAAGAAAAGAAAAAGAAAGAAAAATTGGAGAGCTTAGATTGGAAAATTAGTTCTAAATACAAGGAAAAAGTTTTAATTAGAATTGTATTTTTCGTTTTGTCTAATTAGCAAATGAGCAAGTAGTAAGTACACCTTCTTTGCACATTATTGCTTCTTATCTATGATCTGTTTGGATAGCATATTTTTTAGACGATTCTACAAAATTTTATTAAAACTTACTATAGAATTTGTAGAAAAACTTTTGTGAATAAATTGAATTTTTTTATTCTTATTTCCTCTCTTCTTCTTCCTTTTTTATCACTATCACTACTTCAATCACCGTCGATCAAAAACTTCACGACCGTCGTTCCTAGCTCTCTCTCTCTCTCTCCCTTTCTCTCGCTTTCCCTTTCTCTCGCTTTAACCTTTTCCTTCTCTCGCCACTTCCTCCCTCCCTTCTTCCTTCACCCATTCCTTTCCTCCTCTCCCTCTTCCTCTCTGGTCATGTGATTAAATGGGGAGTTAGAAAGGAGGGTAGGGGTGAAGGGAGAGGTGAAAAGGGGGTGATAGAGGAAGAAGAGAGAAGAATGAGGAGTGGAAAAGTAGAGGGAGGGAGAAAGTAAAAAAGAAAGAAAGAAGGTGGCGATGACAGCAATGATGGTTATGTGAGGAGGGGATGAAGGTAGGTGGAGGTGGAAGTGGAAGTGGAATTGGTTAGGAAAAATAATGGTAGAACAGAAAAATGGGTGTGTATCTTTTGGATATTTTAGGGTACATTTTTATAAAATTTAGAAGGTGTTTTTACAAGTTTCTGTAGTAAAAGTTGGAGAAAAATTTTTGAAAATTTTTTTTCTATTAAAAACATGGCCTACTAAATAGCCCCTTAGAGATTAGAAATAAGCTGAGTGGTTGGATACTCTCTTGTTTCTAAATTCGTCATTGGTGACGATGAAATGATCAAATGGTGATCGATAG
This sequence comes from Coffea eugenioides, assembly GCF_003713205.1. NCBI lineage: Eukaryota > Viridiplantae > Streptophyta > Magnoliopsida > Gentianales > Rubiaceae > Coffea > Coffea eugenioides. The sequence goes on along the minus strand of NC_040045.1, from coordinate 46,408,808 downwards.
TTTTTCAAAAAAGGTTCTCGAATAGTGAAAGTTTTAAAAACCACATTCGCCTAATGCATTTTTTAAGGAATAGATGTCTAGACAAATTAAAGAGTGCATTTTGTACCTGCAACTTTTAAGAAAACACATCCTCAATAACTTGTACAATACTATTGAAACTTATACAAAGAGCAAAGGAATGGATTGAATCTCTTTGAGAAAAAATCCAAAATGAATATTTTGTAATTAATCACCAATAGAGTAATAAAGTACCGATTGTTATGACATGGAGTGGTTAAAACCTTAAAGTGACGAATATTAAAGTAATCTTTGACACATTATTAGTTTCTTGGAGAAGGTTAACTTTTCTTCTGTCTTTTGTGAATAGCATAATAGACTCATGGTATAAGACCATATGTCAACACCCGTACTTCCCTCATCAGGCACTAGAAATCGGCCGCTAGCTGGCACAACAAAGGTAGCTAGTTGCTTACTATGGAGTATGGACACAAAGTACGGTTGCTCCTGATCGAATTTTGCCGGATTTGGCCTGCAAGCTTCTTTGTTCATCCAACTTCCAAATAATTTTATCACACGTACGATAAAAAGGCTTGCAGATAACATAAGAAATTCTGCTGTCGAAGTGAAAACGATGAAAGAAATGATACAAACTTGTATTGTTGACAAATTGTATTTAGCTGTAGATTACATCTTTCAGAACTCAAACACACGCCCCTTTGGACCTTTTCCTCCTCCTATTATCATTATTTTTTTTTCCGCTTTCTTGTTTTTGGTAGGAGCCCTTTTCCTCTTTTTATGATTTCATAAAACGTGTGAACTTGACCATTGCAGGAAACATCAGTAACTAGCTAAATAATTCAATGATGTAATGCCAAACGCTTTGACATCGCCTGTCACTTTTGATGCAAAGTGCTGCTATGTATTGGCAGTGGCAAACCCAAGCTCTTGGGTGGATCAAGACAGTTAAACGTCTTTTAAGTTTAGATAATTAATTTCTTACAAAGTTAGAATTAGCAATCAGATCACAAGTGAATGTCTTGCTTTGTTTTAGTTAGATACAGAATCTTGAAGAAAGTTCTTTATTTTGCTAGTGCTATCTATTCCTATATTTGGACTAATCCAATACCTTTCATGTTGTTATGGATGGATTGCAATATATATATATATATATATATATGGAAATTTTGGAGCAAAGTTGATAGGCTATTGTGGAATTTTTTTCAAAGTTGGAGCAACCAAGCAATTCCCAGTCTGCTGCTTTTTTTTTTAAAAAAAAAAAGAAAAAAGAAAATTGCAATTCCCAGTCCTGGATTAAATGTTATAGCACAATTGATTTGTGAAGATCTGCTGCTCTTATGATCGTTGGGCTCACCTTCATCTTCACCCGATTCCTTCTTGTAGATAATTCTCGAAAAGTCATTTCTTCAGCTGCTCTCCTTATTAGTAATTATATTTGACTAAGTTCTCTCTCAACGAATCTTGTTATTCTGCTACAACTTGATTATCTTTCCATATGCTTGGTCTGTGATTCGCATGGTCAGAACTTCCAATGAGTAGTAGATCTGGGCAGCGAGAACCAGCTTCACATGCATTGCAATTATTAAATTGAGAGCAAGTTATAAGAGTGAGGCAAAGAATGGCTAACCAGCTGCATTGACTTGCATTTGGGTAACCCTCCTTTAATTACTTTCAACTTGTAGCTAGTAATAGCTCGTATCAACCTGCAAGTTTCTGGGCTCCGGCTAAGAAGAAAAAAAAGTTGCAAGTTTCTATCTTGAACTATTATTATTCTTTCTAGAGCACGAAACTCAAACAAATTACTGTATGTAGCATTCAACAATTGAACACAATTTTCATTTTACAAGGTATCTATCATAGCCCACAATCTCATCTGACATCAATGTCGCAGCCATGCACTATAGTATGGGTGGATGCGATCCAAGTATGGGATCGATCAGAGCGTGTGGTAATTTGGCATGTTACGGATCATAGACTACAAACTCTGCAGATGAGCATTTATTTAGATAGATATTCTTCTAATTAATTATTGAGGAATCTCTGTTGACTGCTAGAAATTCATGGCGTAATGCACATCGCTTGGAATCTGAGAACCCAAGAAGACATATTTGCGACGCCAATTTCATTTTGGCCGCGCCGAACCTGATGCTGATAGCCGTTGTCGAGGGCAATCTTCCATCTGAATATGCATGGCAGGGTACCAGCTCAAAAAATTCGTTGTGTTTTTTTTAAAAAAAAAAAAAATTTTATTTTGATGTGTTACTGTCTACATTTACTATATGGATTAATCTTTCGTACACTGACAATGTATACACTATCAACATTGGATGAATGACAACTACACAAAATTTAAATTTGAAATTTAATTTTTGCATATGTGTCATGGATCCAACGATGATAGTGTATGCACTGTCAGTATATATAAGATTTACTCTTACTGTATTAGTGTCTACATCAATTATGTTATTGTCTACATTATTGACAGAAAAGTAATGTTGAAAAGGGTTTTAATGACAAAGGATTCCTGCAATTAAATTTTTTTTTTTCTGAGTGTATGCTACATATTCTGCTGTGAGTGACTCATTCTTCAACTAATTTAGATCAAGAAGAAGTCCAATCCTCAACAAATTAGTTCGGGCCTTTGCTCACTTTCATGTTTTTAGCAATTGTCACATATGAAAGACTAATTAATACAACAAGGTAAACTTAATAGTTATAAATTATAATCAGCTGCGGAAGAGTAAACAAGCATGGAAATTGGAATGACCACCATGGCTGGGCAACTGAAGGCGTGATATTTCGGGCGTCAATTAAATATCACGCCTTCCTTTTTTGCCCTGTACCTTTTGGCCTTTTCTGGTTTCCGCTTATGTGTTCTACTGGATCCACTGGGAGCCACCATAGAATCGTTTGAGTGTATATTCCCTGTCCCAAGTCCCAACCCACGCACCCAAGCGAACTGAAGGAAGAACCCATGCATCAGACAGAAAGAGAAGCAGAGAGGATAGCCCTGTGGTTAAATACGACGCCGTACGAGGCCATTGTGATTTGTGCCCAGTGGCATCACTGATCCACTATCGATCACTTTGCTTTTTCATTGTTGGTTGTAGACTTGTATCGCATATACAAAATCATCCGAGAATCAAGTAAGCAGAACCAGGCCAGTTGACTTGTGCAGTTGTGGCTCGCCCAAATTCTTTTTCTTTTTCCTGATAAGGATTCTGTCAGACAAATAGAAAGCTTGAACCTTGTGGGGTCGTCTTAGTTGTTGTTAAATTTGAAAGCAAGGTCGGGGCGGGACTACGGAAAAGATGAAGCTGGTGCCCAGAGAGATGGACAAGTTGATGCTCCACAATGCAGGGCAGCTTGCCCAGAAGCGTTTGGCTAGGGGCCAGAGGCTTAATTACACCGAAGCCGTTGCTCTCATCGCTGCTCAGGTATTTCCATTTCATTCTCCCCAGCCCAGCCCAACCCTTCTTCCATTTATTCTTCATTTGCATGTCATGTGTTCAGCAAATTGCTTTGGACTTTCCACTTTAAGGCCACTCCAATCTTGACCCTGTTTTAATGTATTTTTTTGGGATTTCTTATTTGTCAGAATCGATTGTAGGCACTATTTAAATTGTGAAATGTGAAATGTAACGCTGTAATAAATACATTATTTGTAATACCTTTTTGTATTCAGCTTACCTGTTTACCAATGAGCTAATTTTGTTGTTATAACGATAACATGGGAGTGCCTAAAGCCTTAGGCTTCCTGTTTTTGTTTTCATTAAAAAAAAGTTATATCTGTGCGAGGTCGCACTAATGTTTGAGCTGTGAGATTTGTAAAGCTGCTTCTTGTGTTATCACTCCAATTATAGTTTGTGCTGTCATGACTATTCTTGTTGTTTTATTTAGTTATTTTGAATTCTATACCCATTGCTGTGGTTGAATAGATTCTCGAGTTGGTGCGTGATGGTGAGAAGAGTGTGGCTGAATTGATGGACCTTGGAAGACAGTTCTTAGGAAGGTAGCCAGGAAATCTGGTACTCATCACTTTGTTTGTTTTGTCTACACAATTCCTACCCCTTGTTCTGTTGCTTGCTTGGATGATCATTTACAAGTGCAAATTATGAGTCATACAAAAAGATAGCTTCTTTTTATGACTCACATTATGCACATTTCCATCCTGGCTACAGGCCTATATTCGACTGAATATATGGAACAGTTTCATTTGTATGCTTTTGCTTATGTAGAACATTATGTATCATCAATGCTGAAAACTTATACCAATGTTTTCCACTCTTGACAAGAATCATGAAGCAAATAGTTGCATTATTTATTTTCTGCTCAATTTGGCAGGAGGCAAGTTCTTCCAGCTGTTCCTCATCTCTTGAACACTGTACAGGTAAGTGGATCTTGTAGATTCTGAAGTGATGTTGATGGTTGTCCTTTCCTGGTCAATGACTGCAAAATTTTTTTTCTGAATCATAACCTCCTTGTAAATGCAAGTACAGGTTGAGGGAACCTTTCCTGACGGAACAAAACTAATCACCATTCACGATCCCATAGTGTCCGAAAATGGAAATCTGGAACTTGCATTATATGGTTCCTTTCTTCCAGGTGATTACATTGCATGAATCATGGGGAGTTCCTTGTGAATGTTACAAATTTGAATACTCAATCATATCTTTATCTAATATCTTTGTTGGTAAAGCCCTCTCCTGTAAAACAGCTTAATTTGGAAGTGAACACTATCAAGATATATTTCATGATACATGAAGTTAAAAATCTGCAACTGAGATTTGATCATGGAATTCCTCCATGAGTTGCACTTGTATAATGTCGGGCAGCTTTATCTGTTGCTTAAATTTCACACAAGTCCTTTGCATGCTATTAACACAAGTTTTATTAGTCTTGTATTTTCCATCTTACTATTGATAGAAAATATTTTTTTATGAACTATCTTCTTTGTGGGGGTCATTGTTTTAAAAGGTGCTATTTTGCAGTCCCTTCATTGGACAAGTTTCCTCCTGTAGAAGCTGGTAAAATCCCTGGTGAGATCATCTTTGGAGGTGGATCGATTACACTCAACCCCGGGAGGAGAGCAGTTAAGCTTCAAGTCACTAACACTGGAGACAGGCCGATTCAGGTGTTGGCTTAAGCATATATATATATATATATATAGATACATACATACATACATACCCAATCTCTGGAGAATTTCTAGCTATTGTATGGATGATGTGACCATATCTATCCTTCAACATCATGTCTTCATTACTTTAAGCTTTTCTTTCTATAGCAAGAAATGCTGCTAGAGTGTTGCAATGACACTTGAAGTTAATGAAGAAATATTGACAATGTTGATGGTTCTTGAATTTCCAGGTTGGAAGCCACTATCACTTTATTGAGGCAAACCCCTATTTGGTTTTCGACCGAATGAAAGCCTATGCAATGCGGTTGAATATACCAGCAGGGACCGCTACTAGATTTGAGGTTAAATGTTTTGACTCTGTTAGAATTGAAATGACTGTTTCTGATATTTCCATTGAAGTTGCAGCATGAGACTCTACAAGCACAAATGTTAATCTTTGATATGAGTAAGCCCCATGGCTGATATCTAGTCTACATAAAAAGTGTTATTTTCAGAGGGTCAGGAACTCCACATGGTTTTCTTAAAGCTACCTTAAGATTGACTTTCTATGATTGACTTCAAATTAGTGCTTCTTGATATATAGTGAGACCTGTCTATGCTGCTAAGCAAGAGTTATTTGCTTCATTTCTCAATCAGGCACATGATGGAGAGCAGTTCTTGTTTTCAATCTTTAATGACTGTATTTGTGCCAATGATTTGTGGAGAACTTCTTTCCGCTTGTATATTCTTCTGTTTATTCATCTTTATGCATTCATTATTGTCATCATGTTTCTCGTGTGTGTAATGCTGATTGTCATGTAATTTGTGTCATTTTTGAAACTTGTGTCCAAAATTAGCAAGTTTATAACAAAAAGTATTCTACTTTGCTAGCCAGGAGACACAAAAACTGTTACCCTTGTCAGAATAGAAGGTAAACAAGTTATTAGGGGAGGAAATGGAATTGCTGATGGTCCAGTTCATAATGCCAATATGACAGCATTGATGGATGCCATACAAGAGAGAGCATGTAAGCATCTTGAAGAACCAAATTCGAGGTCTGGGCAGCTTCCCAAGTTTCATTTGTCTTTCCAAATATCACTCTGCTTTGGACAAAGTTATTTTGCTTGCCTGAGTTATGCTGCTTGAATAGGATGCCTGATAACATTTCCTTATGAATTTCTTGATTTGAGTAATTGCAATCCGTGGAGATTGTTACAAGTAGTAAAGATGGCTTATTTGAAAATTGAACTGGTTTTGCAGTGAAGGTGTCATTGAAGAAGGATCCCCTTTTTCTTATGAACTATCACATGAGACCTATGCCAATATGTATGGGCCCACAATTGGTGATCAAATTAGGCTTGGTGACACTGATTTATTCGCAGAAATAGAGAGAGATTTTTCTGTTTATGGTGATGAATGTGTATTTGGTGGTGGCAAAGTTCTGCGAGATGGAATGGGGCAGGCTTGTGGTTATGCAGCCATTGACTGTTTGGATACTGTCATAACAAATGCAGTAATTATTGACTACTCCGGTATTATTAAGGCTGACATCGGAATTAAAGATGGTTTCATAGCATCACTAGGGAAAGCAGGCAACCCAGATATCATGCATGGAGTGTATCCTGAGATGATTATTGGGGTGAGTTCAAGCTGTTCTCTTTGCAGTGTTGTTCAAGGTGTAATTACCTTTTTAAGTTTGAAGACTCTAACATTTTGCTTTGTTGGATCAGGTTAATACTGAAGTAATTGCTGGTGAAGGATTTATTGTAACAGCTGGAGCTATAGATTGTCATGTGCATTTTATATGCCCTCAGCTGGCTTTTGAGGCAATATCAAGTGGTAAGATTTATGCAACTTTAAGCAAATTCAGCTGTTTCATTTTGATGAATTCAGTATTAAACAAATGATGATGAATGTGAGCGCCAAACAGCTTAAAGTTTTATGACTTTATTTTGCTTTTTCATGCCTGTTATATTAATACCTTTGATAAAGTTGATGTAGACCTCTTGTTTCACCTGGTAGATTACTGAAGTTTTAATGTCCAGATGGGTACTTTATGCTAATAATTCTTCTGGATGCTGTAAAAAAAGTGTCAGTAAGAGAATATACATTTTCTACCCCCGCCTGATTATTTTCTCCAAGTTTTGAAATTCTGTAAATGCACGAGCTAAGATTAATGATGACAATTACAAGGTAGCTTACTAACAGATTCCATATATGGATTCATCATTTGGAAATTTGGGAGCGACATTCTCACAATATACTTGGGAAAACTTTCATAGAGCTTATTGAATATCCTAGAAAATCATAGTTATGAGAAGTCTTCGTTTCTATTCATGATGATGTGTCGCTTGTGCTTAACAAAAACGTGTTTATGTTGCTCTTAAGAAATTATGACTATCATTGATGAAATTTTGTTTTTGTTGCGTTTTCTGCTCTAGTTCCATGAGAATCAGTTTCTTTTCTTGTTAGAGAGATAAATGTTCACGATTCTGTTTTACCTTTTATAAAAAAAAAGAAAGAAAAGAAAAAGAAAAAGAAAAATCTGCTCACTTGTAGTAGTGATGCACTTTACACTTGATTTCAAGCCATGATAAACTAATCTTTTTATTTTGGTCAACTGATAAGGTACTGGAAATAAATACTTTTAACATGATCGAAGAACATTAAACTCATTTTCTTCTTTGTCTCTCTTGGTGGTGTAGAAAGGATGTTCTTGACTGCTTTTACCACCACTACTGTTAATTAAAGTTTACAGGATCTTTGTTATCATGTGCACTTATTGTGTTTATCTAACTTTGACAATAAAATCATGACAATTGCAGCAACTGTAGATTGAGTAAAGCAAGTTCAATGATCAGGATTTTTGCCATAAATACAAAGGTTTTCATGCATTACATTAAACCTTCTATTCAAACCTACCATTCAGTGTCGAAGTGTATCAAATTGGACATCGATGTCTTCTGTAATATCGTATCTGCTTTAATTTGATTTTGATTATATGCAGATACTGCTTTGGCAATTGGCATCCACGGCTTTATGTATATTCTGTTGTTATAATTGCTGTTCTGAATGTTAAAAGCTAGTCCTAAGAGAAGCGAAACTCAATAGAGTTAGATCATCTATACATTTTTGTCCTTAGAGAGGAGGAGCATGGTTCTAACATGTGTTTGGTACTACTCTCTACCATGCTTTTAGGTATCACAACATTGGTAGGAGGTGGAACAGGACCTGCAGATGGGACGCGTGCAACAACTTGTACACCAGCGGCATCACATATGAAATTAATGTTGCAATCAACAGATGATTTACCTCTTAATTTTGGTTTCACAGGAAAAGTGCGTGTTCTTTGTCAGTTACTCTTCAGATGACACATTGATTATGCATGTCATCTTGTTCCAAGTAGGAGAATGTTCGTGCTTATCTCATTCATTTCATGATTTGGTCTTGAAACTTTAGGGAAATAGTGCAAAGGCAGATGGCCTGCATGAAATAATCAAGGCTGGAGCAATGGGTTTAAAGCTTCATGAGGATTGGGGAACTACTCCTGCTGCAATAGACAATTGTTTGACTGTTGCCGAGCAACATGACATTCAGGTAACCGACTCTTCTTCAGGCTAGTTATTGTACTTCTAATCACTATTTGTGCAACTTGACAGGTGAATATCCACACTGACACATTGAATGAGTCTGGTTTTGTGGAGCACTCAATTGCTGCTTTTAAAGATAGAACAATTCATACTTACCACAGGTATAAGCTTCTGATTGGGGCACATTGGCTCTCTTTAGTTAAGAATAATTAAGGAAATAATGCATTTTTGCATAATCACCTATGGATGTCTCGATTTTGTGCAGTGAAGGTGCTGGTGGAGGACATGCGCCTGATATTATCAGAGTGTGTGGTGTCAAGAATGTTCTTCCTTCATCAACTAATTCAACACGTCCTTACACATCAAATACTGTTGATGAACACCTAGATATGCTGGTAAGGAAAATAACAATAATATAAACAAACTTTGAAAAGAGTGATTCTTTGACAGGAAAAGGATGTAGTACATAATTGATTTCTAAAAAATGGTTCTATGTACAGATGGTTTGCCATCACCTTGATAAGGATATTCCAGAGGATGTTGCTTTTGCTGAATCACGAATTCGTGCAGAAACAATAGCTGCGGAAGATATTTTGCATGATATGGGGGCTATTAGCATTATATCATCTGATTCACAGGCTATGGGTCGTATAGCTGAGGTTCTCACTCAGCTTCTCCCTATTGTAGTCTGAACATTTTTAACGGTTCTATTCATTAAATGCCTTCTCATTATATGATCTGTGTTCTCTTTTGTTTGATTAGAACTGATGTAAAAGCGTCCACCTCAAGATAAACACTTGGGCTCATAATCTAGTGCCTCATTTCATCAATTAGGTTAACAGTTTCTTCTAGTCTCATATGTTCGTATTTAAAATTGTGCTACCAGCACTGCCATCTGGGTTTAGTAACGTCATAAAAAATGAATGATGTACGTATACATATATGTGTGTGTGTGTGTGTCTGTCTCTGAACTCTCTGGTGAAAGCCTGTTTTCATGGATGTTTTCAGAATTCCGGCCTGGAATTTACAAGATTGATGCATCATCTCCCTATACAGTCTTCTTGCTCTCTCACTTGGTTATGAAGATAAGATAAAAACCATGAGACAAAGGAAAAGTATAAAGCTGAAAAATCTTTTTAGCTTTTCTTTCTTAGTGGAAATGCAATTGCTTCAGTTTAAGGAGCTTAACTTAGGCTTGGGACTAACTACAGAGACTTAGCTTTCTCAGACTGCATCATTGAGTTCCTTAGCTATTTATTTGCCATAGACATCTTTTGGGTTTTGATGCTTGTCTTATGCCAAACTTTTTTTGCAGGTAATTAGCAGGACATGGCAAACTGCACACAAAATGAAGTTATTAAGAGGATCCCTTGAGGGTAACAAATCAAACAATGACAATTTGCGGATCAAAAGATACATCGCCAAATACACCATAAATCCTGCGGTAGCAAATGGATTTTCTGAGCATGTTGGATCAGTTGAGGTATGGTGACTGTTCTGTAGAATAGTTGAGTGTAAAAATGTTAAGCTTTTTAATGAGCTTTTGAGTGAATGATATAACAGAGAATCTAAAGGCAATGGAAAACATTAAGCTCTTAGAGGGTGAAAATCTGTTATCTGCAGTAATTGGCTTTTGTCTGCAGGATCACAAGCCTTTGACATTTCACTTCGTGTGAAATTTTTCATTTTAACTGCCATAGGTACAGGATTCTAAGGGCAATGTGCTTAGGATTTATTAGGAAGTTTGATAGGTAACTTTTGTGGCAGTTCTGTACTATATTGGATCTTCTATGGAAAAATCAGTTTGAGGCTTTACAATGTAAACAGTAGACATTGTAATTAACGAGTTGTGAGGGATATCACCTACCAACTTCCAGACAGGAAACATGGTAACAGACCTAAGGTTGGCAACAAATTGCATTTCCTTTGATCAGAAGTTGGCAAGAGCCACTAGCGGTGCATCTCTGTGTCGGTGGTTTGAAGATATCAGCTCATTGATCAATTTGATGTTTTGGTTTCGGCATTTCTATTCTTGTGATATTGGTAATGTGATGATATTAATGTGGTGCAGGTGGGGAAATTTGCTGACCTTGTTGTTTGGAAGCCTTCCTTCTTTGGGGCAAAACCAGAAATGGTGATCAAAGGTGGCACAATTGCTTGGTCTAATATGGGGGATCCAAATGCCAGCATTCCAACTCCTGAACCGGTAAACATCATCACCATCTTTTGTACTGATATGTATGTCTTAGCTTTTCAGATCTATATGTCTGGTACGCGTCATAAAGTAATTTACTTTTCATGTTATGTGCCTGAAGGAGTATTAGTCGGTGAAAATTCAAATTAACCTTGAGTGCCCTTCCATGATATATTTCAAAGCCTTGTTAATGCAGGGATTTTGTTCAAGTTTCTCCGCCAAGATAGAACTTGTTCTGTTTGTTGCATTAACAAGAACTTGTTACAGGTCATGATGAGGCCGATGTTTGGAGCATTTGGCAAGGCTGGAAGTGACAACTCAATTGCTTTTGTTAGCAAGGTACATATTTTTACCACCATCTTTCGTCTACTCCATTTTGTCATATGTATGTTAACCCCTATATTGTTCTGGGGCAATCAGGCAGCTCTAGATTGTGGAGTAAAAGACCAGTATGGACTGAAGAAGAGGGTGAAAGCTGTAAGCGGCATCCGGAGGCTCACGAAACTTGACATGAAGCTCAATGATGCCCTTCCAGATATCAAAGTCGATCCAGAGACCTACATAGTGACAGCTGATGGTGTAAACCTGACATGCCCACCTGCTAAAATTGTTCCTCTTTCTCGGAATTATTTTCTCTTCTAGGAGTTTTTGCCATCTTCAACAAAATAACAACCATGCAGTACTCATTTTATGTTCTACAGTCTATAGCTTAGTCATTTCAGCTATAATGATTTACCAGAGTCATAGGAAACAAAAATAAATCCTCTTTGCTGCCAAAAATTTGGTATCAAACAAAACTTTGACTTTCGGTTATCACTCCTGTATGTACACAGAAAGAAACGCGTTTTTTTTTTTTTTTTTTTTTGCCGATCCAACTCTGGGAGTCGGAGTTTACTATGATTCAATTGCCATACATGTGCTTGATGTTGTCTAGCCAAGAATATATGTAACGTGGAGAATGCAAGGGCTTTTGTTTACTAAAGATTTGATCGTAGGCCAAACTTCTTGGAGGGTTTTTTTTTCTTTTGGGGGGGTAGCTTTATGATGGACAACGCCGTCAATAATAGGTGCGAGTATGGCAACCATTTGTGTGTCACAAAAGAAATTTCTGCCTTTTGCGATCTGTTCTGTCAGTATCTCTTATTTGACGTCAATTTCGTCCCAAAACACTAACATTTGGGAAAGTGTCATCAAACATTTGACAATTGATTTTTTTTTTTTTTAATTTTGTTTAATATACTTCCCACTAATCTACCTTGCAGTCTATCAAACGTATCTCAAGAATGTGCGTAAAGATGACAAAACTTTCCACTGGAGTGGTGTAGCTGAATTGATGCTTGGATGCAAACATTTGTAGTGCTTGTTGGCCCCGCAGCGGAAGGGGTATTTGCAAAACACACACACACACACTCGCATAAAAGCAATTCTGGTAGTACAAAACTAGAAGATATCATAGGATGATCTTTGGTGCAGGATAGGAACGCTTGAAGGTTCATGACCAATATTTGACAAAAAAAAAAATAAAAATATAAGATCCGTATTATATCTTGTATATCATTTTTTATACTATACGTGGGGTTCATAAAATTTTTTTCTATAATTTCAATAATTTATTAAAAATAAATTATACTGTGTGCATTTAAAATTATATCCTATATATTTTATACAATTCGAACGATTTCTCTGAAAGCCGTTCGAACCCGTATCCTTTGATGCATCCCATAATGTTCTCGGTGGGCTAGGGGGGCTGTCACTTTTATTCTCCACAATGGCTTTGAGCGAAGGTGACACGTTGATGTAGTCCAGTAATGTTGCTGATCATAATGTTGAGTTGAGAAGACTCTTTTTTTTTTTTTTTTTTTGGCGACACAGAAGACTCCTTCAACCTCATTAGGACATGGTGGTCGTCTTTCTCACTTGTCTTTTATTAATCATTACTTGTCGATTACACATGATGGTGAATTGGAGAACCTGCAACGTCTTATTATTGCCCTTGTCCTACAGCAAAAAGAAGATAAGGAGGTCCATTCGGGTGGGTTTGTTTCGATCTGGGGCGGGAACAGTTGCAGGAGCAATCGTTCCTGAAGATTATGTGCATTTTACACACGACGTAACTCTATTTGCATATGGTGTAACTTACTTTCAATAATGTGAGAACAAAATTTTATGGATCCCACCTATATTGTTAAAAATGAGAGGCAAGATGAAGTTTGAATCGTACAATTTTTTGATTAAATCTTAGCTGTGAACTGGCATGCAACCGTTCCTACCCCTCTTCCGGTTTGTGCCTTCATAAAGGGACTTTAATCAACGATTTGTCCAATGCGACTGGCAAAGCCACCAAAAATTCTTCTGGTAGTACAAAAATAGGTGTTTTTATGAGTTGTGCGCGATAAAAAATGTGAATATTTTAGTAGTTGAATGATCATTTTTGACTACATCAAAAAGTTTAGTGAGTAAAACGTGAAATTCACAATAATTTGGTGACTTGCGTGCCGTTTACCCTTTCCATTATTATCATGTTTAATATTTTTAATTAGACAATTCGTACTTGCTGAACAGCTGTACGAAATTAATTTAAAGATGGCGTATATTGTTTCACATTACAACATGCGAATGCTCAAGATCCATATTATATTACAAATTACGATTGTCAGGACTTGGTGTTCCACTTCGTACAGGTTTGGCTTCACATGAGTAGATAAGCTAGTGATTATAATAATGAAAAAAAAAAAAATTGCTGAACATCCTAAGGTGGCCATGCATGTCACATGGCCCTTGTTGATCTAAAGAAATTGTTGCAGACAGCATTTTCCTTATTTTATGTTGCTTGAATATAATTTTTGAAAAAAAAAAAAAAGGCACAGCCTTGAATGAGTAGCTGGCTTCGAAACGGGCATAAAGTAAACTAACTATAAAATAGATGAATAAAAAGTTTTTATACCTAAAAACAAAAATTATACGTACCATAAGAAAAAAAAATAAACAAATAAGAAAGAACTGTGTTAGATGATAAAGACAGGCATCCCCTCCTTATTTAAGAACATCTTGATTCAAGACGGACATCTCTCGATTCAAGAACTCCTCCTTATTTAAACAGTTTCACCTGGTAATAGTCTTCACATATTAATATTTTTTTTATGTAATTAAACAATTCACTTCTAATCTTGTTCATATGAATGCTGCACACAATTAAACATTTAATGGAAATAAAAATAAAATTTACTCGTAAAATAATTGATCATGTCCTAAACACAAATATTATACATATAATAAGAAAAAAAAGAATAAATAAGAAAGGACTGTATCAAATGATAAGGAAGGAGGAATCTAAGTTGAACATTCCGATTCAATAAAAAAAAAAAAAAAAAAAAAAAAAACACACGTCCCAAGTGCCATAACGTGTCACAGAGCCATCTTCAACAAGAGGAGATAATCCCCCGCCCCAACCCAACAACCCCTCCTCCCCATTCCCCAGCCCTGCTGCAAGTTGCGTCTCTCTGATGCCATAATGTACCATTCATCCGTATCCAAAGTTTGAATTGAAAATTGAAGCTCTTTCCCAATCCAAGAAAGAGCGCTGAGGTGTATTCTTTCCCGGCCGAGACCCTCCCTCTCCCGTCCACCCATATATTAACATCATGCCACGCAAAAATGAGAAATGTGACAGTACCTTTTGGCTTTTATAGCATCCATCACCTGTCTTTCTAGTCCTTCAGCTGATCATTTTTAGTAGCAGTAAACTATACGGCGATGCATGCTAGTTCCTTTCAATACATCTGCGGTCAAGGATTACGCATTTTCAATGGCCTTTTTTTTTTTTTTTTTGGTTGAGGAACACATTCACAATGGCTATTGAGAAAAACTGCTGAAAACGGAGTACATAATTGAATTCCTTTTAAAAAATCAAAACATGGTTCGAGGATCATCAATCCCTCTTCCTTATTTCCTAGCCCACCAATATGAAAAAGAATTCTAGACGAAAGACAACAAAAGTAGAAGCCTAATTAATATCCATGCACTAGTAGTAGTAGTATTTTATTTTTACTCCACCATTACTGCCTTAATCCGTTGACCAGGATCTTACCTCGGTGGGTGGGTGGTTGGTGCCGACTGCCAAACCTTTGTCCTACGTTAGACCTTGGGCTCAAAGCATTAAAAGCTCTTATCTACTTGGAGAAAGCAATTAATTAACAAGTTAAAATTACTACCACAAATTAATTACTACTAATTGCTACTACTTACAGGATCAAGTACAAGAGCATTTTTTTCCTATCTATTTCTTGCTAGTATTTCTGCCTTCTGGTTCTACACTTCCTACTTTCTAGTCACATGCTTCACTCACCAATTGACTAAAAACCATTTCCAGCGATGTTTACAGCTCAACCAAGCCCAAGTACGCTAAGCTCCTCAACCATCCAACATTTCCCCACCGTCCGTCGATCGGAGACGATCACCGGAGGAGGTCGAAAGATTGGCGGGTTTACTAGACAAAACGCCAATAATGTTCCTGGTTTCCAGTCAACGGTCCAGTCAAAGCACCAATCCATAAGAACAGTGATCAGCAGTGAGGGTGCAAAGCTGGTGGAGAAGTCGCAAGGAAGTAATGGGCCGTTGGCTTCTTCTTCAGTAAGTGGAGGCATGGAGGTCAGGGCAGCGGTCACCATAAGGAGGAAGATGAAGGAGAATATCACCGACAAGTTGGAAGATCAGTGGGAATCTTTCATGAACGGGATTGGTAGAGGAATCTTACTTCAGCTCATCAGTGAAGATATTGATCCCAGTAAGCTTAGTTCTTGCTTGATAAAAACTTTTGTTCTTCAAACCTAAGAATATATATAGTTCGTTATCTTGCTGAGTCTCTGTGTCTATGATAAGAGAAACCTTAGGAAAATTAAAGGGTCACAAACTTTTTTTTGCTACTGCTAGTGAGGTGTGTCCAACTGTACGCAAGCTTCCCTCAAATATAGCCAAGGTGGTATGGTACAAAACACGAGAGGACTGAGTTTTTGTCTCTCCCTTTTCGTTCTTTTCTATTTTTCTTTTGCATTTGCCTTTTTTTTTGGGGAAGGGGGGGGGGGGGGGGGGTGGTGCTCTTAAGAAGTTCGAGTGCGATGCATTTCTTTTGGTTTTCGTGGATTCTGAATGAGATCAAATTAAAATATCAAAATGAACCATTAAAAGATGAATTATGTTGTTTCATATTGATAAATGTGCTTCCTTTATGCTATCTCTATGGAGTTAGTACTCAGAAGTATTGAACTTTTCTTTTTCTGTGGCCTTATAGTTACCAGGTCAGGAAAGAGCGCTGAGTCTTATGTTAGGGGATTTCCTAAGCCATCGAACCATCCATTCGTTGTTGAATACGCTGCAAATTTTAGGGTGCCAAATGATTTTGGGCGTCCCGGAGCTATTCTCATTACGAATTTCCTTGATAAAGAGTTCTACTTGGTGGAGATTGTTGTGCATAATTTTAGTCAAGAGCCTCAATTCTTTCCAGCAAATACATGGATCCATTCTCGAAAAGATAATCCTGAGAGTAGAATCATCTTCAAAAATCAGGTTTGCAACTTATTGTCAAGATTATGTCTATGGCTGAAATAACTAGTATAGGTTTGACAAGTCCAGTGCATGTTTGCCTGACAGGCATACTTGCCATCTCAAACACCTGATGGCATTAAGGATCTTCGTCGTGAAGACTTGCTGAGTATTCGTGGTAATGGTAAAGGCGAGAGGAAAATGCATGAAAGAATATATGATTATGCTCCTTACAATGATTTGGGTAATCCTGATAAGAGTGATGAACTAGCTAGGCCCTCCTTAGGTGGCAATGAGCAGCCTTATCCTAGGCGGTGTCGAACTGGCAGACGCCCAACTAAGAAAGGTACTTTATACATTGCGATGACCAAATTTTTGGCTTTAGTTTTTCACCAATATTTAATTTTGGCGAGTTTATTGTATGACACTTAAAACAGATCCTTTGAGTGAAAGTAGGATTGAGAAACCTCATCCAATCTATGTTCCTCGAGATGAAGCCTTTGAGGAGATCAAGCAAAATACATTCTCAGCTGGAAGGTTGAAAGCTCTGTTGCACAACCTGATACCGTTGATTGC
The DNA here is from genome assembly GCF_003713205.1 of Coffea eugenioides. Taxonomy (NCBI): domain Eukaryota; kingdom Viridiplantae; phylum Streptophyta; class Magnoliopsida; order Gentianales; family Rubiaceae; genus Coffea; species Coffea eugenioides. The sequence goes on along the minus strand of NC_040045.1, from coordinate 46,391,773 downwards.
GTCTACCTTGTCAAGTTCAGACAACCCCTTCACTTGTTTTTCAGAGATAGACAAGCTTTACAATGATGGTGTTTTATTGAAAGATGAAGACCAAAAAGACGTCATAAAGAATCAGTTTCTAACCAATTTGATGAATCAAGTTTTTACTGTTGGTGGAAGATTGCTGAAGTATGAAATTCCGGCTGTTATAAAACGTATGAGTCTTAGCATTTCTTCTTTATCTTATGTATCCTTCTCACCCCTCACCCCTCACGCCATGAATATATTTGGTTGTAGAATTCAGTCTGCCATTTCAATGATTCTGTTGAAAATCTGTAGTATGCTTTCCTGGAGACTCTATTCAAGTCTGAAACTTTTTGTTTTGGATATTATGCTATTTCTGTTTGCAGGGGACCGATTTGCATGGTTACGTGACAATGAGTTTGCAAGACAGGCACTGGCAGGTGTTAATCCTGTTAATATTGAACTACTCAAGGTAGCATTTCTATAGTTCTAAAACCTTTCTGAGTAAATCTTGTCAGTTCTTGGTTCACTTATGATGCGTCTAATCTACAGGAACTGCCAATTCTGAGCAAACTGGATCCTGCAGTTTATGGCCCCCCAGAGTCTGCAATTACCAGGGAATTAATTGAACAAGAGCTGTTTGGAATGTCTGTTGAGAAGGTACCAAAACAAAATTCCGTAGCTTTTCTAAAACCCGTCACTAGTATTTACTTCAGAAAGTTGTTCTAGCTTACATTGGCTTGCATGTCACAGGCCATAGAGGACAAGAGACTGTTCATACTTGACTATCATGATATGCTTCTGCCTTTCATTGAGGGGATGAACTCATTGCCTGGTAGAAAAGCTTATGCCTCCAGAACCATTTTTTTCTACACTCCTACTGGCATTTTAAGGCCAATCATAATTGAGCTTTCTCTCCCTCCCTCATCTAATTCACCAAGAAAGAAGCATGTCTTTGTCCACGGCCACGATGCTACCACTCATTGGATCTGGAAGCAAGCTAAAGCGCATGTTTGCTCAAATGATGCTGGCATCCATCAATTAGTAAACCATTGGTAAGAGAAATTTCTTATCTTTAAATGTTTCAGAAATTCTTATGTGGGAAAATATTTTTGTGGCCATCAATATGAAGTTCTTCAACCACTTTCTTCTTAGATTATTCAGTTCGCCATTCACTTATGTAGGATCATATGGACCAAGACTTTTGTTGAGTTGAGTTGAGGCATTCAACAATAAAATTTCCTGGAACTCTAATAAATGTTGGAGAATGCTTCGCCATATGTAATTACAGGATTACCGAATATGAGATTTGATTTGAATGTTATCTTTTTTCCAACGTGCCAAGATGGATCTAATGTTGCTATAATGGAACTTCAGGTTGAGGACTCATGCCTGTATGGAGCCTTACATAATAGCCACCCATAGGCAGCTCAGCTCCATGCATCCAATATACAAATTGCTTCATCCTCATATGCGCTACACACTGGAAATTAATGCCCTTGCCAGACAAGGTCTAATAAATGGAGGTGGAATAATTGAAGCTTGTTTTAGTCCTGGAAAGTATTCCATGGAAATAAGCTCTGCAGCTTATAAGAGCTTGTGGCAATTTGACACGGAAGCATTGCCAGCAGATTTAGTTAGGAGGTCGGTCTTTATGCCTGCCATGCCTTTCTGTCCATCTCTACAACTTCAAAAAGTTTTCCATCTTCACCCTATTCTGCATATAGTTCGTCACATTCTGTTTTATAATTCATGTGAATTTCAGGGGCATGGCTGTGGAGGATCCTTCAATGCCATGTGGTGTGAAACTTGTGATTGAAGACTACCCTTATGCAGCAGATGGACTTCTTATTTGGTCTGCCATCAAAGAATTGGTAGCGTCCTATGTGGATCACTATTATTCTGATCCCAGTTCCATCACTTCTGATGTTGAGCTCCAAGCCTGGTGGAATGAGATTAAGAACAAGGGCCACTTCGATAAAAGAGACGAGACTTGGTGGCCTAACCTCGGGACCAAGGAAGACCTGTCTAGCATTTTAACTATTATGATTTGGGTTGCTTCAGGTCAGCATGCAGCTATAAATTTTGGACAGTATCCATTTGGAGGGTATGTACCTAACCACCCAACCCTGATGCGAAAACTCATCCCAGGAGAAGGTGATCCCGCCTATGAGAAGTTTCTTCTCGACCCTGTGCATACTTTTCTGTCATCTTTGCCCACTCAACTCCAGGCCACCAAAATTATGGCGGTTCAGGACACCTTGTCAACTCATTCTCCAGATGAAGAGTACCTGCACCAGTTGCACAATGTCCAAAGTACTTCAATAAAGGATCCTGAAGTTCTGAAGTTATTTGAGAAATTCTCAGCCAAACTAGAGGACATAGAACGGACAATAAATGAAAGAAACAGGAATATAGGTCTGAAAAACCGAAGTGGTGCTGGTATCCCTCCATATGAACTGCTTCTACCCTCTTCCGGTCCAGGAGTAACTGGTCGTGGTATTCCCAACAGCATTTCTATCTAGGAGGTTTCCCAGCTTGTAGCTTTAGTGAATCTTCTGGTGCTTCTTTTAGTCAGGATCGAGCTTTTGGGTTTGGAGGCATCTACTTCACAATAATCGCTCCTGTGTAACTTGTCATAGTATCATTGATTGATTTTAGGTGCTTAAGTCAAAATGTTGTAGTTAGCAACTTCAGCTCGCTGAAGGTTATTAAGAATTTGAACGTCATTCAGCATAATGATCAATTGATTGGCGCCATTATATAAAGAAGATTTGTAGCTGTTTTCTTTTTCCCCTCTGCTGACAGAACCAGAGAAACGATAACTTTCCATGTGGAGAAGAAGTTCGGCATTCATCATTACGCAGTCCACTGCATTGTTGACACTAAGTAGGCTATTGTTTACATCTGTTTAAAGCAGGAGTTAATCTACTCTTGTAATTGTTGAAGTCACCACTCAGCAAATAATTCTTTCTTCCCTTGGCAGCTGCATTTATGTATAAAATGTATTACAGCAACGTCGTTGCCAGATGACAAATGACGCTATAACTTGGAAGCAGTAACTGATGTTGCGAGCTTGATCAATTCCTTTTTCAGCACCTTACCAGGAGCAATTTTGGGTATTGAGTCAAGGAAAAACACCTTTCTTCTTGTATGGAGCAACGTAGAGGCAAATCCACTAATGAGTAGGAATGAAATGACAATAAGGACAACAAATGTGCTTGTGCTCACAACTCAGAGCAACTGTTTCTATTCTGCTGTGCCTGTAATAATGATCTGAATCGATTCTGCACTCTTTAATCCGGAATAGGTAATTTTTGGTGCATGCCCATTTGGCGACAAAACCTATAATCTTCAACTCATTAATCAGGCTTCCTGATTTTCTCACTACAAAAGCCACGGGTATTTGGCCTGCGTCGTCACGAGGGAAACCTGTAAGATTAACAGTAGGGGACTTCAACATGGATACTCCTGAAACGGTACTCAGCTTAAGACATAAGCAAAAGAAGGTTTAACAAACATGGACCAGGGGCATGAACGGTTGCAGGTGCAACCGTTCCTGGTAATTATATACATTTTACATAGTGCATAACTTTATTTTCACACGGTGTAACTTTGTTTGCATAATGTGTAACTTCAGAATAAATTTTTGTGGGCCCACACACGACGTTAAAAATGAGGTACAAGAAGTAATCTGGACCATACAAATTTTTTGGGTCAAATCTTGGTCATGAATAGCTCAGGACGGTCCCTGATGACCATGGTTCAAAGTTGCGGTCGCAGTCACGGTCGCGGCTCGGAACGTTCCACATCGGTCTCGGCATATCGGTCGCGATCTCGGTGAGACGCAAATTTTAAAGTATTTAATATTCTAAAAATTGTTAATAATATAAAAAAAGTATGCTAAACAAAAATAATAAAAAATAGCAAAAGAAATGGCCGAGTCAATCCGTCACGATGTAATTCGGCCGATTTCTCGTCTTGACTCGGGATAACTCGGAGTGACTCAGTGTGACTCGGCCGAGTCAATCCGTCGCGGTGACGTCTCGGCCGATTTCACGGTGAGTCAAGTATCTCGGTATCGTTTCGTCACAGTATCGTATCGGTAGGGGCCGAGACGGTGACGACTCGGCCGAGACTTCGAACTATGCAGTGATGACCGTCCCACATACGGGATCCCAACAGCATCAGTGATCTCGGGATGCGAAAGCAGCAGGTTTTTCAGCTCTGCCGGAGCAACCTGATATCATGCACAAAGACGGGATGGTCATTGGTCGACGAGCAAACAAGTTTTTCTCAGGCAGAAATAGAATAGCGGTTCCATGAATTTGCTTTGTGCATTTTTAAGCTCAGAAACTGAGAATGGCAAATGTGGAAGAAACCTGGTAAGCCTTGTACTTAATTAAAGTCCTTCATCCTTTCCACATAGAATAGGAAGCCTTCATGATCAAAATAGCAAATGTCACTAGTTCTTAGCCATCCCTCAGGGTCCAACATTGCAGCTGTTGCTTCTTTTTCAGCCATATATCCTGCACCAAATTGAGCTACCCAAGATTAGCCAGTATTATCACCAAACATTTTTGCAAACCATAATTCACCCCATATACCATCTACATTTATGCGTGAGATACAATCCAGACAACAAAAGGGCCACTTGTTTGGCACGAAATTGACGGGTAAAATGGCAAACACTCTCACACTTCGTTATGGTAGGCCCTCTGATCCACAGTTCGCCTTTCGCGAGAGGAGGCAGGCCAAGTCCATCATGGAATTTCGGATCAACAATTTTGTCCTACTAAACCCGGTACCCGGCTTTCATTTGGACCCACGGTTCGAGTAGCTCCACCTGTCGTTTCTGTAAGTAAGTCCATATGCCTAAAACCATAATCTCCACTACATCATTGCCATATCAGGGTCTTTTAAACGCTTACCAGATCAGCATTTTACTATAAGAAAATACCAATATTGTCTTTTTGGAAACTTGTTGCCTTGGTGCCTGAGAAATTGCCATTACATAACCATAAATCCATAATGGCATAGATGATTGGGCAAGGCTATAAGCCTGCAATTCTACGAGTCTATGGGCATACTTGGGAAGTCACTCTTAAACCTGTCCACCACCGAATTGGCCAGCGGAGCTCCGCCACAGAGCACCAACTCTAAGGACCTCAGGTCATACTTTCTGGCAACGTCAGCATTGTTAACCATCGCCACCGCCGCCGGCTCCGCCAACGCCGACTGCGTAACCTTAAACTCCTCCACCTTTCTCACCATCAATTCCAAATCGAACCGTCACCAGGGTCCCACCCAAAGCCACCTCCTTGAAACACAGCAGAAACCCATAAACGTGGAAGTAAGGCACCGTACACAAGGTCACAGACGGAGTCTTTCTCGTCGATCTCCTTTAAAGTGTCCGGCAGTCCCCGACGAGTAGAGAATCGCAGCCGTGTCAAATTGAGATATGTGAATTGGAGGAACAGAGAGATATAAAGAATGGGAATTTGGGACGAATTAGTTGAGAGAATGAAGGCCGCATCCCCTCTGGAGAGCCCAAATTCATGATGGAGAGAAGAAGCTAAGGATTTGACGCGGGATTGGAGTTGGGAGTGGAGAATGCGGCGGTGGGTGGTGGTGTCTAGGACTAGGAGTGCAACGGCGGTGGAGGTGGGTGGATGGTGGTGGAGAAAAGTAAAGATGTAGGAGGTGATGGAGAGAGGGGTGGTTATAGGGGGAAGGAAAAACGGGGGTCTAAGGCTGTGGTAGATTTTACTTTTTAGTTTCGGAACAGAAACCGCTTCTGGGGTCAATGGAAGATGGCGGCAAATAATGGTGGTTAAGGAGGAGGAGAATTTGGATTTGCTTTAACCATTTTTGTTATAGTAGTAGGAAATTTGGAGGCGATGAACGGTGATTCAAACTAATATTCTCTCGTTTGATGTTGGATAGTGAGTTGGGTGGGGGATGGGGAGTTTAAGTCAGCGATGGAGACGACAAATGGAGAATCCACGAGGGCCCGGAGGCAGGGATCCCCCAGTCACTTCTTACAGATCCCTTTTATCAAATAGAAAGTATCAAATATTTACATAAACATAAAATAGGTAACTGCACCATCTTTCCCGGTTAACCCCTAAAATGTCTGCAAAGAGTAAGGGCCTTAGCCCAACAGGCTGTTGATCACAAGAAGTCATAGATGTATTTTGATTGAACGCCAAGGTTTGTCAGGAAATTCGCACACCTGTTTTCTTCTCCGTAGGAATGTTGGAAAGTGACGTGGATACGTTGAGAGTGAGTCTTGCAATCTGCTACCATTGCCAATACATTGGGAGGCACTTCTTGTTCAGACAGTCCACTGGTGCAAACTTTAGAGTCAAAAGACTCCAAAATGCCTTTCTCCTTTGCAAGTTGAAGCTCAACTCTCATGCTCCAAAGTTTGCAATCTGCTAACCATTCAAATTTGCCTGTCTAACTATTCACACTATATACTAGGCAAATATTTGTTTATCAAATAGGTTTAGTGTATAAGTCTCAATTTATGTATTAAAAGAAAAGTGCATTTTATGTCTTGAGGCAAGTGATAGCTTATTTCCTGTGTCCAATCATTGGCTACTTCATTTTCACTTGACCAACTTATGTGTCGATGCATACTGTTTTTGAAGGACACTCTTCACAAAATTCTACTCAAATTGTGCAGCATGGCTTGGTAATTCTACATGCAGTTGTCTAACTAAACAAATGTCATATTTTAAGTACTAAACTCCCTACAACTCTCTGGAATCTCCTACGAGAATATCATCCGACAAGCCTGTCATCTCTATCATTTACCACCACTTTTCTAATTTCAACATTTTAAATAGTCATACAGTTTCTTGCAAGACAGCCGGTAGCCCGAAATAGTCAAAAGTGTCAATACCCAAAATAGACGAATGTGGTTGGAACTGTTACCCATAGACTATTTTACTTGGACTAGGAGGGGACCACCGCGCGTTGCACGGTGTTAATTTCATGTTGCCCGGAAAATGCCCAAATTCATAAGTGGAGATATCATGATTTGGATGAATTGCATTTAAGTTATTTCGTTATAAAATGATTAAACTTTTAAATAGGCAGCATCATAAGAAAGCGTGAGCAAATAAAGGTGTGCATCTAACATGGTGGTGCTGAGAAAAAGATCGAAAAGAAAACAATTGAGGCGAAAAAAATTGAAGTGCATCAGTATGATTCTGCTTCATGTACAAATGGGATGGAGTGTTGGGAGAAGTAAATGGGAGATTTAAAAGTATTAAACAATGAGTAAACACTATTAATATTTTCTATTATTCTGTGGAGGATTGATTATTTGTGGCATTTTTAAATTTACAACAAGCATTAATTTGACATTGTTGAATTGTTTCTATATCGTTTATTCAATTGTCTGCATGAAAATGAAAATTGGAAGGATTAACGCAACAATTCTGGACAGGACAATGGAAGTGTGATACATGGTATAAAGTTGGTGTACGCTGAGAATAAAGGGGGAGCGGACTCGAGTTTTATGCCATAACAGGCCATTGATATGAAATTAGTTAACGATTAATCTCTGATTATGCGGGAAAAGGTAGCAGCAATAATAGATGTTGGGTATTTATAATGTACTTGGTGCATGCTTAATTTCATCGAAATGCAGTCATGTTTAGCAGGAATGTAGAGTGTGCTTTAATTAAATAAAAGTTTGGAACATGTGTGATGAAGAACTTCAAGAGAAAAGCGAATTTAGTTTGTAGACAAAACCATACTGCAGATGCTAGGTACAAGCAGGACAATCAGAATAAACTTTGAAGATACAAGACCATGGAAAGACTCTCTCGACTCCATTATCATCAAAGATCAAAACTGTGAAGGTAGTCGATGATAAGGCATACATGATGGATATGTCAGCAAAATTATACCACAGCCATTCAAAATAAAGACTATATCTTTACAGGGAAAGAGTTATCCAAATAAAAAGGAGGCAATCAAATTAAGATGAGCAATTTTTTCCCAAGAAAAACCAGGAAACGAATGTTACCAGTCAATGAGGAAACGAAGGAATAGTCCTGGACAGAGCAAGCCAGAGAACCCCAAAACCGAAGAAACATGCAAAAGCGCCAATAGGGAGAATGACCAAAGGTGGAAACTTCTTGTAAGCATGGCCTGGAAGCAAACCCATGTTTTCCCCAATATCATTAGCCACCCCAAGCATGCTGGTTAAATCCCAGAACTGATTTGAGTGAGTGGGAGTAGAGAGGAAAAGTGGATGCATTCCCGGATGCTATTTGCAACCAAGCAGCTGCCTCAAGCCCCACCCATGATGGTCTAGTCCCTGCTTTCACGGTCACCATTTTTTTTTTTAATCTTCTTAATCAATCAGAAATTCAGTCCGACGAATTGAATTAAACAGACAAAGAAATGAGAGCGGGAGGGACAGAGAGGGAAGAAGAGTCGGCAGCAAGCATTGATTGTGATACAGTTGAGAAAAGAAAGACGACAATGTAAAACACCGGGAACAAATAGGCAGACATGGAGGGAGGTGGAGTTTTGGGAGGAAGGCAGATTGTTAATAATAAAGACAAGAAGTAGATGTGTACTAAGGAATAAGGGAGAAGGAGGCGATGGGATGGTGAGAATAGGATAAAAAAAGCAACAGAGCGAAAAAAGGCAAAAAAAAAAAAAAAAAAAAGCTCTTACACAGCACCATCGAACAGAGCAGATAAGGCAAAAACAAAATTTCTAGTACCTTTAAATGGAAGCAATACTATCTACTCAACATCAATGATCTTTTACTGGAAACAATTATTTTGATTAGTAAAGATTTCTTTATGACGATACACACTTTAAGCTGTATAACCACAGTTAATTCTTGAAATAACATGCCATCTAGTTCATGCAAAAATCTGCTTTTTGCATTACCAGAACTTATTTATCACAAAATAGAAATAATAAGTCAAGAGTGCAAAGAATTAATATTTTCAACCAATACAAGAGGAAAGAAAAAAATTCATAAAATATACTAAAAAATCATATTGAGAAAGTCAAACCCGTAATAGAAGATCATGAAACAGCAATAAAGAAATGACAAACATAAAAACCTTACGTTTTGGACAGAGCATAAAAAATGCTCTGAGCTTCAGCTGTAACAGCAATCCTAAATCTTTCAGCCTCCAACTCAACTTGCCTGAAAAATGCCACTTATAAAATCAACCACAATAATCAAAAAATAGTCCAAATCCACAACTTGGTCAGAAATTAAAAAAATAATAATTCGAAATGCGTGATAGCAGAGTCTTCTCTGGCTTGAAGATTATTAAGATCAATAAAAACATTTCTTGAGATCAAGAGGGTCTTCACCATGACCCAAAAAAGTAAACTCCTTGATGTAATTGGCTTTCAATAGCCTAATATTCCTGTTTGGCCGTGACCCTGAATTTATTCCTTCTTGTATTTTTCAAATCCAAAGTAAAAGAATTTCAAAACCCACAAGAAAAATTACCAATTCATAATAAATACTGTAAATGCATGCGAAAATACTGAAAAGAAAAAATGAAACTTTTTAAGAGAAAATCTTGATAAAACAGGAGGAGAAGGATATTAAGAACAAGTATGTTGGATGAGCGGTCAGAGGTCAAGACTTGGCCTTGAAATTCTTCTCCAAGAGGGGTCTTGATGGAGAGTATGCATCCTACTGTGAAATCGTTGTTACTGTTATGAGCTTCCATGGATTTAGGCTTATCTTCTTTTCGGCTTGTATTTCAGCTGATTTGAGGTTTTGTAATGGAGCACCAGTTTCCGAAGAGGAGAGACAGATGAGAGGAAAAAAATGAGGGAGCGAATGTACGGAAGCTCAAAAGATAAGACTAAACCCATTGCCCAAAAGAAAAATCGTGTGGTGTGGAAAATGGAAAGGAAGAAAAAAAAAGGGAAAAGAAAATGAATGACAAAGAAGATAGACCACAATCGGTGCTCTACAAAGGTACAACCAATCCCCCCAGCTCACTTACTCTCTGACAACAGAGGAAGAAGCAAGAAACGAAGAGGAATAGAAGAGATAAAATGGTAATATCAACGGGGCTAGGAGCCCAACGACCACATTACCAAATCACTGCTTCACCGCTTCAGCAGCAACCACAGGGGGAAAATAGTTTTGGTAAAAATTGTACGAAATAGCAAGAAAGAAGGAGGAACAGGGAAATGAACCAGTCTCATCAGTAGAATCAGGTTGATCCCAGGAAAGAAGACAAGAAATCATGGAGAAGTTGTACGGTAGAAGATAGAACAGAGCTCCGGTGGCAAGATCAAGAAAGAAGAAGCGTAATATTTGCCAAAGCCACATTACCAACAACATGCTTCATGTTGACAGCCACCTAATCCTCCAGAAGGAAAGACGAGAGTAATATTTGCAGGCTCGGCAAAGCAATTTTGTTTAGAAGCTGAACACTGAGTGGTTCTAACATTAGCACGGTAGGCAGTACATGACTGACCAAAAAATTTGTAATATTTCACCTGCAAGATCAGAAATTTATGCATATTAGACAAATAAAAAATTTTAAAAAATAAAGGGCTAAATAAAATTTGGCAGGAAGGGAAGAACTTTAAAACAAAGAGCCTCTCTAAGAAGAAGAGAGAGCTTGGAAGATGAAGAAAACCATCTTGGTCATTGTTGCTCTCAGGGGGAAGATGAAATAAAAGAGAGAGAGAGAGAGTTGTTCTAAGAGGTTAGAGAGTGACGGTCGATGAACAAAGAGGGAAAAAGGAGACTTTTGATGCATCGAACCCAACCCCTGTCAAATCCCACCAAAAAGAGCTGTTACGGAGAGAGGAAGTCTACCCACCAGAAAAAATGTGTTCTTCGGCAGCTGTCCAGAGGAGAGGCGAGACTCACAAATCGCAAAGACAAGGAAGAAGGGCAGCAAGATAGAGCGGTTTTGGTTTCAAAAGAAGGGCAATGTTGTCAAATCATGGCAACCCACATTGAGCCCATCACCCAGCACTTGCCATCGATCAAGCCATCAGCAACCGTCATAAGCTCAGCTAGCAAGCTACTGACGAGGGAAAGGGTACTGACGGCACTGAGGAACGGTTCCTTCTCAAAACCGAAGGTCCTTCCTTACTTCTTCTCGGACAACAGCAGGAAGTCCAGCTCTCCTCTTCTTGGCGTACTGACGGCACTGAGGAACGGTTCCTTCTCAAAATCGAAGGTCCTTCCTCACTTCTTCTCGGACAACAGCAGGAAGTCCAGCTCTCCTCTTCTTGGCGGAAGCACGCGAAGCGCACGAGAATGACGACCAAACTCCAGCCAATTAAATGGAGACACCTCAGCACAGCAACCACCATCCTCAGCAAACCCATTCGCTCTTTTACTATATAGGTCGCAAAGACAAGGAAGAAGGGCAGCAAGATAGAGCGGTTTTGGTTTCAAAAGAAGGGCAATGTTGTCAAATCATGGCTGTAGACAAAGAAAATTTATTTAATTTATTTAGTCGAGATTTATTAAATTGATCTTGATTAAATTAAATTAAATTATAGAAGTCCATTATGTTTTGGACCGGCAAATTGGGCCAATATTATATGGGCTATTAAATCAAATTAAATTCATAGTGTCCATTTAAGTTAGAGTGAATTAATTGATTTATTAATTCACAATGGACTATTTGGGTTGGCCCATTATTTAAGCCCAAGTTAAATGGATTTCTTGAGTAACAAGTGATCCAAAATGCAGGAAGATTCTGAGGGTTTTCTTGAAGACCTAGCCTACATATTTTGGCTATAAATAGAGGTCTTCCCTCAAGGCAAAGATAGAGAAAAATCCCTAACATTCGGAGAAACTCTGTCAAATTCCCTCAAGAGCTTTCTTCCTCAAATCCAAGTCCAAATCAAGTCGAACAAATCCTCCTGCTATCGGTGTTGAAGACTTGAAGTTCCAAGTGTTTGACGCCATCATCAAATCAATTGTTTTCTACGCCGAAATTGTAGGAAACATCCTTTCAATTGGAGAACAAGTCTTTTCGGCCCTTCAATTGAAGCTATTCGAAGAAAAGAATCAGGGGATTAATTTCTTTGATTTAAGAATTTTCAGAGATTGTAACCTGCTTATTATTTGATTTAATCAATTTGATACTTGTGCAAGTTTTCTTGTCTTTTATTTTAGGCAACAAAATTTGTGCTTACAAATTTCTGGCACGCCCGGTGGGACAATCTCTGCCTCTCATCTCTTTTCTTCCAACAACTTACCAGTTTCAAAATTCGATGGAGTTCAAGAAGGTGAACTTTTCTCTTGAAGGCTTAGTTGCTGATGTCTCAACCACTCAAGGGACGCAGTATACTGCACCTCTGACAAGGAGTAAGGCCAAGGAGTTAGCAGAGAAGGCTAAGGCGAACGTTGTGACTGAAGCAGCAAATCTCGAAATGCTTCCTAACAAGAAAGGAGCCCATGATGAATCCATTGGTAGCCCAAGTGATTCGGCTGCCTCTGTGGTGATGCCCGTCATGATGACCAATACCACAACTGTGGAAGACCAGATCTCGAATCTAGCCAAAATTGTCGAAGGGCTAGTAGTGCATGCACAAAGTCAGGATGCCAAGATAGTCAAATTAATGGATATGGTGGAAAATATAGGCGAAAATAGCCTTAGCATGTCCAAACAGAAATTCAAAGTGCAAGATGAAGGGGACTCGTCATCAAGGGAGAAGGAGAAAGAGGATGCGAAGTCACAAGCCGCGAAGGAATTTTCAATCTCCCCTGATGGCACCATTCATGTTGACAATCTGAAGGAATTTATCGAAGGTACAATCAAGGATAAGATGGGCGGAAGCGCCAAGCCATACAGCGGTTACACCAAACCTTACACCGCTAGAGTGGAAAGTTTGAAAATGCCTGTGGGGTATCAACCTCCAAAATTTCAACAATTTGATGGTAAGGGCAATCCTAAGCAACATGTAGCACACTTCGTGGAAACTTGTAACAATGCGGGCACTGATGGTGACTTGCTCGTTAAACAGTTTGTTCGCTCGCTGAAGGGTAATGCCTTTGATTGGTACACGGATCTGGAGTCTGGAACCATTGACAGTTGGGAGCAGCTAGAGCATGAATTCCTTAGTCGCTTCTATAGCACAAAGAGAACTGTCAGCATGACTGAACTCTCTAATACACGTCAATGGAAGAGCGAACCTGTCATTGATTTTATCGACCGTTGGAGGAATCTAAGCTTAAATTGCAAAGATCGAATTTCTGAATCTTCCGCGATCGAGATGTGCATTCAAGGTATGCACTGGGGACTCAGATACATCTTACAAGGTGTACAACCAGAAACATTTGATGAATTGTCCACAAAAGCCCATAAGTTGGAGATTAATCTTGATGGACAAGAACCGCCAGTTCCTGACCCTTACAAGGCCAAAGAGAGACAAGAAGCGAGGAAAGGGGGCAAGCCACCATTTAAAAATGAAAAAAAGGAAGCTATGGCTACAAGTGTAACGCCCTTTAAGGTTGTTCCCAAAACTGCCAGGAGAGAAGATAGCAAGATCAATGCACATCAAGAACAAGGAAAGAGGAAACCAACTCTCAAGGAGATGCAGGATAAGGAGTACCCTTTCCTTGATTCTGATGTCCCTGGTATGTTCGACGATCTGTTAGGTATAAACTTGATCACGCTTCCTGAGATGAAGCGACCTGATGAGGCCAGGAACACTGACGATCCAAATTACTGTAAGTATCACCGATTGGTCGGGCACCCCATTCAAAAATGCTTTGTCTTCAAAGACAAAGTAATGGAGTTGGCAAGACAGGGAAAAATTCTCCTTGAAGAAGACAAGGCGAGTGTGAATCAAACGTCCATTGGTTCCCTGCAGTCCGTGGAGGATAAAAGGGTCATGGTGCCTGTATTGCCAATAATTCAATTTGGATCACTTGATCCTATAGAAATCAAACAAGAAGGTGCTCCTTCAACTCTTCAGGAACATGTATATGAAGATGAAAAGGCGCTACAGTCTGATGTGGATGATAAAGGATGGACTCTAGTCACGCAAAAAAGGAGGCGGAAGTCTTGTCCATCTAGTAGGGCGAGCAAGGTCTTAACAAGAAGTATGGTGATTTGGAAGGGGAAAGAGAATGACGTAAAGAAAACTAATGATTATCATAATCTTCAAGGAGGCCGAATCTTCAAGCAAAAGTCGCGAACTCCTATTACTTTAAAAGAGTTTTTGCCAAAGGAATTCTTTGATGTTGATGTGGTCGCAAGTCACACAACGCAAGTAGATCATATCGAGGAACAAAAAGATAATACTTGCGAATCTCTCTGTGAGATGGCCCGTGCGCCCACCGGCAATGAAGAAGGTCGTGTGTCTACCAGCAATGAAGAGGTGAACGTCACAAGTATCACTTTTACTAGTGAAGACTTGTTGCTTGGGTCAACGCCGCATAACCGTCCTTTGTTTGTGACTGGTTATGCAAAAGAGCAAAAAGTGAATAGAATGTTGATAGATGGAGGTTCCGCAGTCAATATTCTCCCTTTAAAAACTCTGAAGGAGCTTGGTATCCCGGTTGATGAACTCTCCAATAGCCGACTGATGATTCAAGGCTTCAATCAAGGAGGGCAAAGAGCTCTTGGGTCACTAAATTTGGAGATAGTCATTGATGACATGACGTCCAGAGCACTGTTGTATGTGATAGATGCTAAAACAACATACAACGTATTGTTGGGAAGGCCCTGGATTCATGAAAATGGAGTTGTACCTTCAACTCTTCATCAATGCTTCAAGTACTGTCAAAACGGGGTGGCAAGAAGTGTGAAAGCTGATGATAATCCTTTCACTGAAGCAGAAGCATATATCGCTGATGCCAAATTTTACATCAAAAGGCACAATGCGAAGGATAAGCCTGAGCAACCTCTATCTAGGGATAAAATCCAGAACCACGAATCTCCAAATGCAAAAGGGGAGAAAGTGATGACTTCGAAATCAAAAGAGGAAGTTCATGAAGAAACTGATGTTTCATTGCCAAACAATGAATCAGTTGTCTTTCGCTGCCCTCCCAAATCAAGAATGGAACAGGGACAGTCACCTGCAATTCAGCATGAAACTCTAAAAGATTTGACTCTTCCGGTAGCTCATCTTGATACAAAAAAGGCGTCATCTTCTCAACTTAAAAGGTCTAACTTTTTAACCAAAGAATCTGAAGTTGAACAAGAGACCATACCAAAGTCAAGAACTAAAGAAGGTTTTGATCCTATCGCTTATAAGCTTCTCGCTAAGGCTGGATACGATCTCAAAGAATCTGCGGTGTTAAATGTTCCATCCCGTCAATCTACCAGTGACATGATTCATGGGTTGAATCCTACCCAAAAGATGTTGAAGGAAAAAGGATACGCCGTTGAAAATCCCAAATTTGGCCTTGGCTACTCCTCTCCTACACCAATCCGCATCAAGATCAATAGAGTTAGTAGCCAATATATTGCTATAGAGGATGAGTCTTCTCAAATAGTTGGTAAATCTCAAGCTTTTCACGAAAAGGAGAATAAAATTCCACGAGTATCAGTCTTTAAGAGATTAGGACCACAAAAAAGACAAAAATCTCAAAACTCTCATAAGAGTAAAGGAAAAATGGCAAAGTCATTGCAAAATCTTGAAGAACCTTCTGATTGTCCTCATAAATTTGGTAGCATCATTCCTTCGAGAATGAGAAGATGCACAGACCTTGTAATAAAGTGTGGGACTGAATTGAGGGTCAGGGAGTATACCGTGGTGTACACAAGACCAAAAGAGGATGATGAAGAGAGTGTTGCTTCATGCAATCATATAACCATAATTGACGGTGACTCACCTGAAGAAGATGATGATGCTGAAGACGCTCCACCTGAATTGGAGGAAGGTGTTAAGGCTACTGTGGATGATTTAAAGGAGATCAATCTTGGTACTTCAGAGGACCCGCGTCCAATATACATAAGTGCTTCATTGAGTCCTGACGAAGAGAAGGCATATATTGAACTCTTGCGGGAGTATCAAGATGTTTTTGCATGGACTTATAAAGAAATGCCGGGTTTAGATCCAAAAGTGGCCGTCCACCATTTGGCTGTTAAAAAGGGAGTTCGACCTGTGAAGCAAGCACAACGGCGATTTAGACCTGATTTGATTCCGTTGATCGAAATGGAAGTCAATAAACTCATTGAAGCCGGGTTTATTCGTGAAGTTAAATATCCCACATGGATTTCGAGTATCGTGCCTGTGCGAAAGAAAAATGGACAAATCCGCATCTGCGTCGATTTCAGGGATGTTAACAATGCTTGTCCCAAAGATGACTTTCCTTTACCGATCACTGAACTCATGATTGATGCAACTACTGGGCATGAAGTTCTGTCATTTATGGATGGCTCTTCTGGATATAATCAAATTCGATTGGCACCGGAGGATGAGGAGCTCACTGCATTTCGTACTCCTAAGGGTATTTATTGTTATAAAGTGATGCCCTTTGGTCTCAAAAATGCGGGTGCCACATATCAAAGAGCAATGCAAAGTATCTTTGACGACATGCTTCATAAGAATATCGAGTGTTATGTGGATGATTTAGTTGTAAAATCAAAGAAAAGAAGTAATCACTTGGAGGACTTGAGACAAGTATTTGATCGATTGAGAAGGTATCAACTCAAAATGAACCCTCTCAAGTGTGCATTTGGAGTCACGTCGGAAAAATTTCTTGGTTTTGTGGTTCGCCATCGAGGCATTGAAATTGATCAGGCCAAAATTGATGCTATATTGAGGATGCCTGAACCTCGTGACATTCATGAATTGAAAAGTCTTCAAGGGCGATTAGCTTATCTGAGGAGATTTATCTCAAATTTAGCAGGGAGGTGTCAACCATTTAGTCGCTTGATGAAAAAAGATGTGCCATTTCAATGGGATGAGGCATGTAGTAATGCATTCAATAGCATTAAGTCTTATCTTATGAAAGCACCTGTGTTGGCTGCACCTATTCATGGAAAGCCATTACTCCTTTATATTGCTGCCCAAGAACGGTCGGTGGGGGCATTGCTCGCTCAAGCAAATAATGAAGGAAAGGAGGTTGCCCTTTATTATTTAAGCAGAATGATGACCCCCAACGAACTAAACTACTCGCCAATTGAAAAGTTGTGTTTAGCCCTTATTTTTGCAATACAGAAGTTAAAGCACTACTTTCAAGCGCATAGTGTGAGGCTCATTTCCAGGGCGAATCCTATAAAATATGTGATGAGCAGGCCGGTGCTGTCTGACCGTCTAGCTAGATGGTATCTTCAGCTACAACAGTTTGAGATTATTTATGTGCCTCAGAAAGCTGTGAAAGGACAAGTTCTGGCGGATTTTCTTGCTGATCACCCTATACCTGCTGAATGGGAGTTAAGTGATGAACTACCAGATGAGGATGTACTCCTTATTGAGATTCGTCCACCATGGAAAATGTATTTTGATGGTGCTGCTCATCGTCATGGGGTTGGAGCGGGGATTGTATTTGTGACTCCTGATGGAGGGATATTGTTATACTCTTTTACCCTAAGTCAACATTGTTCAAATAATGTCGCTGAGTACCAAGCTCTCATACTCGGACTTGAAATAGCTGTTGACATGGAGCAGTTGGAACTTCAAATCTATGGTGACTCTCAATTGGTGGTTAACCAACTCTTAGGGAGTTATGAAATCAAAAAGTCCGAGTTAATTTCGTATCACAAATATGCAACGCGACTTATGAAGCGGCTTGGAGGTGCAAGTATTAAGCATGTTCCTAGAAAGGAAAATAAGCAAGCTGATGCATTAGCTGTGCTAGCCTCTTCGCTTGCCATGCCGGATCATGAGATACAAGTTCGTGTATGTCAAAAGTGGGTAGTTCCATCACTAATTGATGATGAAAATATTGAAGGAGGCGACGCTCATGTGCTCTCAACCTATGAAATTGACAAAGAAGATTGGAGATAACCTCTCGTTGATTATCTCAAGTATCAAAAATTACCTGAGGAGCAACGTAGAAGAACTGACATCCGTCGTCGAGCCCCTCGTTTTATCTTGTACAAAGACACGCTGTACCGAAGATCATTTGAAGGTGTACTGTTGCGCTGTCTGAGCGAAGACGAGGCATATCGGGCGATGCACGAGGCACATTCTGGAATATGTGAAGCACATCAATCCGGTCCCAAGTTACATTTTCGGATTAAAAGGATGGGCTACTATTGGCCTACTATGGTCAAAGATTGCATAGAATATGCTCAAAGATGTCAAACTTGCCAGTTTCATGCAAATTACATTCATCAACCACCCGAGCCGTTACACCCGACCGTTGCTTCTTGGCCTTTTGATGCTTGGGGCCTTGATGTTGTGAGGCCATTACCAAAGTCGTCCGGTCAACACTTATGTATACTGGCTGCGACCGACTACTTTTCTAAGTGGACTGAAGCCATACCGCTCAAGCAAGTTAGAAAGGAAGATGTGGTGAATTTTATTCGTGTGAATATTATTTACCGTTATGGAGTTCCCCGGTACATTATCACTGATAATGGAAAATCCTTCTCCAATGGCTTGATGGATAAGTTATGTGAGAAATTTAATCTCAAGCAACGCAAGTCCTCCATGTATAATGCCCCCGCCAATGGTCTTGCAGAGGCATTCAACAAAACTTTATGTAACTTGTTGAAGAAAGTGGTGGCAAAGTCAAAGAAGGATTGGCACGAAAGGTTAGGCGAAACTCTTTGGGCCTATCGCACCACATACCGAACTCCGACGCAAGCCACACCATATGCCTTGGTCTATGGTGTAGAAGCTGTTCTGCCCCTTGAGCAACAAATTCCTTCTTTGAGAATCGCTATCCAAGAAGGGCTCACGGAGGAAGAAAATGTTCGCCTGCGCCTTGAAGAATTGGAAGCTTTGGATGAGAAGAGATTGGAGGCCCAACAAAATCTGGAGTGCTATCAAACCCGTCTCTCTAGAGCTTTTAATAAGAAAGTTCGACATCGCTCCTTTCAAGTCGGGGACATGGTACTTGCCGTTCGAAGGCCAATAGTTATGACTCATCGCACTAAAGACAAATTCGTCTCTAAATGGGATGGGCCGTACATTGTTCGAGAAGTCTACATGAATGGTGCGTACAAATTGGTGGACAAAGATGGCGTGAAAGTTGGTCCTATAAATGGGAAATTCGTGAAGCTATACATGCCATAAAAAAAAAAGTGAAATACTCCACGACGCATAAGTCTAAACTGCCTGTTGCTCCAAACCCGCATGAGCTAAAACTGTGGATAACAACCACCAATAGTGTAGCACGTGGTTAAACTGCTGAAACACTCCACCAAATCTAAGGTGGTAAACAAAAGGATACTCCTGACCCGCAAGAGTTTAAACTGTGAATGGTAGGAACTACGTGTGACTTGATTCCCTGTTGGGATACGTAGGCAGCTTAGAGGGCAATTTCTAAGTTCAGTTACAATCATATAAAACTAAATCCTTTGTCCGGATGATTCTTTTGTTAAAAAAAAAAAAAAGAAGAGCGGTTCTCTTTAAGACAGTTCGAATTATTTTGTGGTATATACTTGAAAGTGTATTATTCAGATTACTAAATTATTTGGATAATTACCTTTTCAAGTGTGATCAAACTTATGCAAAGATGGAATTGTTTGTATTGCAATTAATAGCTTAAAATGGTGGCTATTGAAAGAATAAGGAAAAACGGGGACGTCTGCAAGGATGTGAAAAAAAAGAGATCAAGCTTCATTATGAAATGTTTGTGCTCATAGCTACACGCTTTGAGCAGATAACAAAAGATGAAATTTGAAACAAAGTAAAAGATTGCAACTATTCCTAGAATTCAAATGACGACAGCTCCTTTCGGTTGCTTTCAAGTAATGCTTGCATCTTGTCAAAAGTTTGACTCTCCTCAGCAAGTAGGGACGGGAAATTCTCAATCTTTCGAACTTCATTTTGTAAGTCGACCATCATGCCTTACACTCGGGTAAGCTCATCTTGCTCTTCTCGTAGCCGTGAAAGTGTCTCCTTCCTGTGAGTATCCAAGAACTCAAGCCGCTTCCTCAACTCGACTTCCTCGCGATCAATCTCCTTAAGTTTCAGCATGTGCGTTGAGATCTTTTCCGCTTGTTGTTTCTCCTTACTCTGAGCATCTCTAAGATGTTGGGTGGCAGTAGAAAGCAACTCATTATATGATTCAACTGGAATTTTATTTGAGAGGGAAGATTTCACAGCGACGTAACGAGCTGCATTTGCAAAGAAAGCCTTTAAAAGGTCTTGCAAATTTGAGATATCCGTGGCATTGAAACTTTGCATTTCCTCCATGATTTCGCTTGCTTTCATTTCAAGAGCAGGCATGCGCTCTAAGGCTGTTTGAGATATCATCACCCTCAAGTTATTCCACAACATTTGGATATAGTCTCGACGGCATGTTGAGATCACACTTTGGGGGCAAAATTCAGACACTTGAGGTGCCCTTGGCCACGATGGTGGATCGAAAATTTTGAGTTTCTTTTGGGCCGATGGAGTCATATGTTCCACCTTCTGTGGCGTAATTTGCTGAATCACATTTTCATCCTCTACTGCCTTTTTGGAATTCTCACTAGCACCCATTTGTTGGGTAGAACTGACCACTTGTTTGGCCAAAAGTTCAAATGCAGTAGGTCCTTCAACTGATACTTGACTTGGTTCTCCATCATCAATGAAGATCAAGTCTTGATCATCCAACTGTAGGGAAAACGTCATGAGACAAATCATGTATATGAAATTGACAAGTAGATTTCAAATGCTAAATTAAAGAAGGCAAGGGGGGTCCTTACAATATTGGCACGGCTTATACCAGGCACAGATATATCCGGAATGTCTTTAAAGAGTTCTTTAGGATCTAAACCAATATCATCCAAAGGGAAAGTCATTACCTTGGACTTCTTGCGCTTCTAATGCTGGTCCGTGCTAGTGGATTGTTCATCCTCCTCATCAAAAGGCTCGCTCCTCTTCTTCTCATGTGAATTGCAAGAATCATGATCAATGGCTTTCACAATTTTTGAAGGAAGACGAAATGAAGTACCCTTCGAAAATTGTTCATTAGGGGTAAGGTTCTCAAGGGTAGCAACCTTGTTGTTTGAACTCTTCAAAATTTCCTTCTCGTTTCTCACAGTCTTTTGTTTCATATCAAGACTGTTATCAACTTTGGAGAGATTGTTCAGGTTTGCAAGTTCCTTCCCTTTTGACCTCTTCTGCTCCCCACTTGATTGGACACTCTTAATCAAAGTATCACGCCTTTTGAGGAGATAATCATCATGTACCGTAGACCACCATGTTTGAAAGCCTGAAGATGTGTGCTTGCTAGCATTCAAGGGATAGCTAGGAAAAAGTATCTTTGACTCTGTTTTACTACGAATGGCAGTGCGCCAGAGTATTCGACTCAAGTCATAATTTGTGGAACGCACATCTGCCCCGAGTTCCTGTGGAGGAACTTGATAAAACCCGAATTGTCGCGCGAATCTATATGGACTATATGGCTCAACAAGGAAATCCCCTTCAGCATGCAAAACTAAGTAATTTGAGCAGGCGCTTACAAAATAACTTAGTTCGAGATTTGCTAGTTTGCCATCGTCAATAAAGAGTTCATTGCGATTCTTCACAAGAGAAGTGATTCCCCAAGTTACTTTATCTCCCTGATGAATGAGGTCGCAAGCACTATTTTCATCAAAGTATCGTGCGCCACCCTCTCCAGAATAGTTGGTCATGGTAGGTCCAGGCATGGTATTTGGAGTCGAATAATGGGTAGAGAAATAACTCGCTAACCAAGCATATACGTAGTGCACCGGAAAGGCCGCACGTGCACATCCTGGGGTAGCTGAGTTTGAAATTTTATCAAGCCCACGGTATATGCTTAGCAGGACAGGAACAGCAAGGCAAGTCTTACGACCGGCAGCCATCATACTAGCCATTTTGAAAGTAGATGGTCTAATATAGTGGGGGTCCTCATCTGGTAAAACAAAGACACAGAGCCAGCAAGATATAAATGCTGCAAGATAACTCTCTTCCCGCAAGTGAAGTTTAACTCCAATGGTATTAAATACACCATTGTCTTGACTTGAAAATTTGCGCGGTTGTCCAATTTCGCCATCCGGATTTTGGGTTGCTTGAGCACGAGATGCCCTCTTTATCCTTCTCTGCTTTGGCTTTGAGTACCTGGTTTTGCCTTTAAACCAGAAATTAATCCATTGGTCAGCAGAAACTCCAGCTTTGTTGGATTCTCCACGTTGGAGATGATGTAAGGCTGCAAACAGATACTCACAACTTTGTGGAATATGCCTTAATTTCTTTTCATTAACCCCAGTTAGCTCCTTCGCGCATGGGATTACCTCTTCATAGATACCCCCGATGATTGGAAGTCCTCCTAACTTGTGCAAGTCCCAAAGTGAGAGAGACAGTTCTCCAACAGATGTATGCAAGGT
Source organism: Coffea eugenioides (assembly GCF_003713205.1). NCBI lineage: Eukaryota > Viridiplantae > Streptophyta > Magnoliopsida > Gentianales > Rubiaceae > Coffea > Coffea eugenioides. Next base: position 46,369,322 of record NC_040045.1, on the reverse strand, counting down.
ATTAGTGTCCGGACACCACGCCTCGCAGAATGCTCTAAGTACATGGAGGTTCCTATCATATGTGAAAAGCGAAGCATATAAGGCATCAAACAAGCAATTTTCACGGAGCACTGGTTTGCTCCTGCCGAGGATATCCTCCAACCATTCCCAATAATTCTCGATGTAACTGAATGCACCACTGAGTCTCAAGGAAGGACCCCAGTGTGCATCTCCATCTATGATCCGCCTGCCAAGGGTTTGAAAAGGAGTTGTCCTTGGCTCCTTATCATGAATAAGGGATTTCAAGGAGTGAACCTTCGTGCCATCATCTTGAGGAAGTTCGAGTGACCAATCCTTTAACTCTGGGTACTGGTGAGAAGGCCACTTACCTGAGTAACTTCCTTGTATAGGGGGATGCACCAATAATTTCGTTCCTTTGTCACCAGAGTCACCATCGCTGTCAGTGATAAGGAGATACTTTTCGTTTGAAGAAGCGACTTCCTTGAACACCACCATTGCATCAAGACTAACCTGCAACAAAAGGAAGGAAAAAGAAAGTTTGGTTAAAATAGCAGGGTTGAAAGTAGTAAAAGACTTCTTGAATTTTGGGTGAGTTTTATTGAAGTGGGTAATTGCATCTCCTTGGTACTCCTCAAGCCATAATATGGCTCTCGTGGGAGTTTGCGGTTGCGCCATCTTCAAATTTTGGTTGCGCCATCTCCTTGGTACTCCTCAAGCCATAATATGGCTCTCGTGGGAGTTTGCGGTTGCACCTTCTTCAAATTTCTTGGTTGCACCTTCTTCATGTACTCCTCAAGCCATAATATGGCTCTCGTGGGAGTTTGCGGTTGCGCCATCTTCAAATTTCTTGGTTTCACCTTCTTCATGTACTCCTCAAGCCATAACATGGCTCTCGTGGGAGTTTGCGGTTGCGCCATCTTCAAATTTCTTGGTTGCACCTTCTTCATGTACTCTTCAAGCCATAATATGGCTCTCGTGGGAATTGGCGGTTGCACCTTCTTCAAATTGAGTGTCCACCGTGTATGTTGTAACGAGGGATCCTCCCTTCGTGGAAAAAAAAAAGGGAAAAAATGGCATTGACAAGAAATAAATGCCATAAAGTATGTGAATTACCTTAGCGTTTTGAAGTCCAAGAGCTACGGTCCTAAAATTGTGGACACAATTGGGACGTCAATTTGCTCCAGTAAGAAGTGTCAATGTCAGCTGCAACTTGAAAAAAAAAAACAAAAAAAAATCCATCAAGAGCAAAATTTTGCCTTGCTTCCTAAGAAGGGACATTCAAGAGAAAGACACGGCATGTGGCATGTGTGTTGCCCTAACCAATTAGCATCAGTGGGAAATTACATGGAAATAACTTCAATTGCAATTTAAATGAAAAACATTGTGGAGTTTGCGTGGATCGAGAGGGCTATGGTGTGCAACAATGGAAAGAAAACGAGTATACTTTGCAAAGTAACAACCGAAGTTTAAAGTGGTCTTGGCCCTAGGTTCAATAATTAATCTGTGCTCGCTAAGTTTTGTTGGAGTTATTTGGCAAGTAATTGAGCTACTTGAAGAACACATGCAATTTTTCAGCAATAAAAGGTGCACAAGAATCAAATTTGCAGCAGTGACATGCAATATGTCTATCGAGTTAAAAAGAAAATCTTGGATCCCTTGATACTATGTGGTAAAAAAATATATATATATAGCCCATTCGGCAAACATTGTGCGAGTGTTAATAAAAAAAAAAAGAAAAAAAAAGCTGGAAATCAAGACTAAAAGGAGGCTCAATGATTACCTCGGTGGTGTCAAGAATTTTTCTGGTTTGTTCTCTCCCCACGATGCTGCGATTTGTTTAGCTATGTTCGAAGCCGCAAGGAGCAATTGAAGAACTCAAACTGTAAGGGATCTTATTGTTTAGCTGTACTTGAAGCCGTAAGGGATCCCATTGGTTTCTTTTATAGAACTCAAGCCATGCAATAATAAAAAAAAAGGAAGTCACAGTTCATTTGGGAGTTGCAAGGATCGGACATTGTGACATGACAAATTCGGTTCCAAGAGTTAGAAGTGTCCAGTTGTTTATTTTGGCAATAGTCAACTTGTTGCAGTGATACCCAATTGGACATTTCCATTCCTTATTTCAAAGCATTGCCGGTTACTTTAAACATTTGAGTAATCTTAAGAAGAGGAGCATTACTTCTGTTTTTTGTCTTTGTTTTCTCTCCATTTCCGAGGTGCTCAACTTGGTAGAATTGGTTTTGGCAATTACCAATTCATTGCAAGTGCTCAATGAATTTTGCAATGCTCAACGAATTTTGCTCAATTCCAAATGAATTCGGCAGTACTCAATTCGGCAGGCACTTGCCCAATTACCAATTCATTGCAAGTGCTCAATGAATTCGGCAATGCTCAATTTGGAAATAATCGAAGGTGGTATGTTTCTAATTCTCTTGGAATCAATTGCAAGTCAAAAGGGAAAATGGGCTGCTGTCTCTTTAAAGCATTGAAGCCACGGCAGTATGATTCTATACATGAATCAATTGGAAGCTACAAGTTTCGGCAATTGTGCTTCTTTAAATCAAGCTTAAGAAATCAATTCCAATTTGGAAGCTACAAGTTTCGGCAGTAGTACTTCTTTAAATTAAGTTTGAGAAATCAATTCCAATTTGGAAGCTACAAGTTTCGGCAATGGTACTTTTTTAAGTCAAGTTTAAGAAATCAATTCCAATTTGCTTGTGAATAGGATTCGGCAGCCATCGATTTTGCTTCCTGGTTTGAAACCTCATGCAAGGTGGTGAAAGTTAACATGTTCAGCTGTCTAAAGTGGAAGTTTCATGATAAGTATTGAATGGGAAGTTTCCACAGAACAAATTGGTAGCCATGCTTTGATTATTAAATGTTTAGGCGGTGCAATGGTCATAGAAGGATTCCTAATGCAAATAAGGCTACATTGAAGTTGCTGAAAGTGAAATTCAATTAATGGCGCCTATTGGAACTTCCAGGTGAAGAATATCTATGGAGCAAAGTCTTCAAGGGACATGAGACCATTCTTGTCGGAATAATATCGATTGGAACGTTTGAGCTTTAATGTCTGGTGTCTTTAATGTATTGCAACTTTAAGTTAATGGCAGTCACTTGGACTAGTCTCCAATGGAATTCCAAAGACCAACAGAGCAGCAATTCGAGCAATACAATTGGCTTTGGCAATTGCCAAGCCATTGAGTTCCGAGACTAATTGCAACAATTACATTGTAATGACATGGGGAATAATCCTATGCATCACACTTTGCCGTAGACCACATGTAATCCGTGAATGGTGTAGACTTTTTATGATCTTCGATCACATGTATTAACCCAGGCTCTTGTTGCTTGCCCACCAAATCGGCAAAGGAATTGGCTTCTCTTGAAAAAAAAAAATCAAGTACTTTAAGTCTCAATTACATCCTTGACAAGCAAGTCCCAATTGAGTCTTGAAGTGGGGGCATTTGTAGACAAAGAAAATTTATTTAATTTATTTAGTCAAGATTTATTTAAATTAAATCGATCTTGATTAAATTAAATTAAATTATACAAGTCCATTATGTTTTGGACTGGCAAATTGGGCCAATATTATATGGGATATTAAATCAAATTAAATTCATAGTGTCCATTTAAGTTAGAGTGAATTGATTGCTTTATTAATTCACCATGGACCATTTGGGTTGGCCCACTAGTTAAGCCCAAATTAAATGGGTTTCTTGAGTTATAAGTTACCCAAAATGCAGGAAGATATCTGGAGGGTTTTCTTGAAGACCTAGCCTACATATTTTGGCTATAAATAGAGGTCTTCTCTCAAGGCAAAGAGATAGAAAAATCCCTAACATTCGGAGAAACTCTGTCAAATTCCCTCAAGAGCTTTCTTCCTCAAATCCAAGTCCAAATCAAGTCAAACAAATCCTCCTGCTATCGGTGTTGAAGACTCGAAGTTCCAAGTGTTTGACGCCATCATCAAATCAATCGTTTTCTACGCCGAAATTGTAGGAAACACCCTTTCGATTGGAGAACAAGTCTTTTCGGCCCTTCAATTGATGCTATTCGAAGAAAAGAATCAGGGGATTAATTTCTTTGATTCAAGAATTTTCAGAGATTGTAACCCGCTTATTATTTGATTTAATAAATTTGATATTTGTGCAAGTTTTCTTGTCTTTTATTTTAGGCAACAAAATTTGTGCTTACAGTAAGTAACATCAATTCCAAAAGAAAGTATCATTTTCACTTTCGACACGAAAATCGAGAAAAAGGGTAGATGGTTCGTCTCCCAAAACTTCAACTCTCATATCCAAACTTTAGAATATAAAGAGCATTCATATTTTTCAAACTAATGGAGTCAAGCTCATCCAAAACTCCACTCATTTTCATAGTTAATATCAAGGCTAAGGTTCCAAGATTCAAGTATAAAACTAGTGAAATTCACCAAGAATTACTCTAGTCAAAACACTCCCTTTTTAGAGTTTAAACTCATGAAAATCGAGACCATAAGAATAGGGGTTGAAGTCTATAATTCAAGTATGAAGAGAGGTGCTATAAATCAAGGGCGTTATATGACCAAGAAAATGCATCAAGAGAGGTTTAATCTTCGGAAACCAAGATTTAAAATGAAAGTTTAAAGTTCTAAAGGAACCTTGTGTCCAATCATGCAGTTAAACTTAAAACAGTCCAACAATCACAAAGGAAGGTGGAGAGTTCTTAAAAGGAGTATTTGTTTGAAAACAAAAAATTTCCAGTTTGGTGCGACACTATTTGAAAAAATCGTATCTCAAGTTTTGTAAGTCTAAAAATTAAAAACTTTATACCGTTAGAAACTAGACTCAATGCACTAAAACTCTCTAGAAGACACTTTTCTCAGACTCCAATTCAAAGTCATTCAAATTTTAGCTCAATGTCACTGTTCCAAACAGGACAGAGCAAAACAGGCTTGCAAATTCAGTAAATTTTGAAAATTCGGTAAAATTTGTAGATATGGAATCAGCTCTTGAAATTTATACCACAATTAAAACTCCAAACTTAGTTTCAAATGCAATAAATGGAACTCAATTTGGACCTTTCTACACCAAGATACAACAGTTCTAAGAAAACTGATTTTCAGGACCTGTTTTACGAAATTCAAGTTTTGACATACTTGACGGAGTTTCAAAATCTGATCATATCTAAAGCTACACAACTCTAAATTTAGTGTGATTTGTGGCATTGAAAACTAGATTTGAAATGCTAAAGGAACTGTCATAAAATTCGTTTTGCAAGATAGGTGAAATTGAGTTGTAGACTGTAGTTAGGACTGTTTCTCGGATGCAAGCAGTAAGGAAATTCAGTCATTTTTGTCGGTTCATTACGGCTCATAGGAAACGAGTTAGGAGGTGCATTTTATACCGACAGAAAGCTCTAGGAGTCTAGTTTCGGATGCCATAAATGGCACTCTATTTCAACTCCCAGACAAAAAGTTATGACCTAAAATGTGAACACTGGTTGGGGTTTCCTGCTCAGAAAATTTTCAAAATTCATCCTCACTTTAACCCTACTTTAACACAACCAATTGGAAGGCTTTTTTGAAGATATTCAACACACCTAACCACCATTATATATCAAATATTATTGCACCAAAATAACATCAAAAATTCGAAACTAACATGAAGGTTTCAACAGGACAAAATTCGGACAGCATGCACTTTCATTTTCTAGCTTTCTTTTTCAACTTTACAACTAGAACTAAACGATATCTCATCAAAGCAAGTAACGAACAATCAATTAAACATACAAAATCCTCAAGTCCTCTACCTATTAAGCCACCTCAAGTCCACTACCTAATGTCAAGGTTCTTGCGAACCCATCAACAACCCAACAACTATCTTGCTATAACTAACTAACTACTAACTTACTACTAATATTTGAGAGAAAAAGTTGAGGGTTCTATGGATGGTTACCTTGCTGCCAATAAGAAGACTAAACATTAGGATTTGAGCTCTTAAATCACCAAGTTTATTCTTTGATTAAGTCACCTTCCAAGCTTGTATGAAGAACCAAGAGGAAAAGCAAATTTGGGGAGCTTTCTTGGAGCAAGAATAGAAGACAAAGCTAAAATTTTTGAGGGGAAATGAGGGAGGGGAGGTTCGGCCAAGGCAAGAGGAAGAAGAAAGAGTTTTGGGTGGTAGGTGATGAGTTGATGGAATGACAAAAAGGATTGACATAAAGGTGTCTTGGTGCACAAAAGTCAACAACCGATTAGTGAGCAATTAGTACTCCTAATTGAGTTTAACTTAACTCACTCATCTCTAATTTCTCAATTAACTTTTCTTAATTTACTATTAATCATCCTTAGTTCTCCAAGATTAATGTACTCTCGGATCGAATTTACCTCGAAAAACGTGCATTCACTATTTCTCGCTAAACGAGCCGCAGAAAAATTAAATTTGCTAACAGAACGTTTTAAAAATATAAATGAGACATTGTTCTATACAAATAGATTTAAAATGGATGAAATAAATTATTTGGAGTAAACGGGTAAATAAATAATTAAATAAGCTAGTAAAATAAAATAAAAGTAAGAAAAATTAAAATTCGGGTCCTCACATTTTTAACTAAAGTATGAAAATTGAATAATGAGGAAAAAACATACAATAATGGAAAAGTTTAAATTTGAAATTC
>NC_040045.1:46210921-46358162 GCF_003713205.1 Coffea eugenioides | reverse complement strand
CATCACATCCCCTCCATTTCTCCCCTGCAGGCTGCAACGACCAATTTCCCCTCACGCTTCACTCACTCCTCACTTAGCACATCTTCCAAACTTCAATGCCACCACAATATTAGCACCTGTTTGGTTTTTTGTTGGGTAAATTTACTTTTCCACCATCCAGAGAGATCGTGGAGATGACGGTGTTCACCTCCACTAACGCAGCCGGCGGGTACATGGCGGGAAAGCAAGTGTTTCCGGTGGAGTACGAAGCAGAGTCGCTCTCTCAGCGGCTGGTCGACGCGGCTCACGCCAACGACTTGAAGCCGGCTTCGGAGTTAATATCTAACCCCTTCGTTGACGTTAATCACATGGGAACAGTTTTGTTGAAGGCTAGAAAAACCGAGGTGGTGTTGCATGACGAGGATGCCTGCGAAGTCCGCGTCGAGTTCGAGGAGTTTAAGACTGAGGTCACGGCGTTGTTCCTAGCAGCTCATAACGGAAATGTCGCACTCGTCCGAAAATTACTGGTTAGTCAACGTCTTTACTGTTTAGTTAGAGCTATTTATTTTCTCTTTCTTTCTTTCTTTTGTTTTGGCGTGATCTCGTAGAATATATGACTTGTATAAGAGTTTAGTTTAGCCTTGGTTTTTTTCTTTTTTTTTTTTGGGGGGGGGGGAAGAGGGGGGGGGGGGGTGGGGGTTCCTTCTATTTCTCTTCCATAATCATTTTATTGTGAATGTGAGGATTTTGTTGATAGTTTGGGTTTTGCGATTGAGGAAATTAATGTTTAAAGTAGGGGTTCGCCGGTGTGTTTTTTGAGAAGTCAACGTGGATTCGAATCACTATGACCTGTTTCGGTATTGGTTTCCCTGAAATTCTTCAACTTGTGGATTTTCTACGAGTTTTGTTAATATTTGGTACTTTTGAGTGTTTAAAGAATTTTTGAACTAAATATTTGCTTCTTACATCATCCTGTTTGCTTTTTAGATAATTTGAATTTGAAATCCGGGGCTCAATTAGTGTAACGGGTGGACAGTCTTAACGCTTGATTTGGAATGAAAAGAGAATTTATCTAAATGAATTAATTTAGTCAACCTGGTCGTTTGTCTTGGAGCTGCTGGGTGAAATGATGAAGGATGCAACGTTTTTTTGTTTCCTTTTTCAGAATTTTTTTAGCTCTTATTCTCCTTCAACGTGGAATTTGCATCATAAGATGGTATAACTCTCTCCATTTACTTTCTTTTACTAATTGAATTAATTAAAGTGATTTTCCATTAGGATGTAGATATGACGATGCATTTTGACAATATACCTTCCCAATTCATTTTTGTGGTCACAAGTCTTGTCTGCCCTCTATAATTTGCAAACTAGGAATTCTGAGCAAATAAATAGGCCCAAAGAGTGTAACAGTCATGGATCCCTTTAATTTAGGCCTTTTAAGTTTTTTGTCTTTGTATTACTTGAGACATCTGAGTGAAGGTGCCAGAAACCATAAACAATGGGCAGCATGAAACGTTGGTCTGTGAATGAATGAGTTATTAATGTTGGTATGTTAACCTGTTATTTTAACAGTGCATTGTTGTTTTCTGTGGACAGAGTGCTGGAGCTGACGTGAATCAAAAAATGTTTCGAGGCTATGCCACAACAGCAGCTGCAAGAGAGGGCCATATTGAGATTTTGAAGATGTTAATTAGTGGGGGAGCAGCTCAATCTGCATGCGAAGAGGCTCTGTTGGAGGCATGCTACCTGGGGCGGGCCAGACCAGCTGAGCTTCTCATGGCCTCTGATATGGTCCGCCCACATGTTGCTGTACACGCCCTTGTCACTGCATCTTTTAGAGGGTTTAAAGACTTTGTGGACACACTTCTCAAGGTACTTGATGGTAGCAGCCAACCTTTCTTAGTCATCTGGGGACATCCTATTTGATTGCTTTTTGATGATAAGCTGACAGATCACTGAATTTAGTGATTGATTATGGTTACAGTTAGTTTCATATAGCTAGTATCTCATTCGTGATGAATTTGCTTATACTTTGACGATATCCAGGCGTGATGAATTTGCTTAGTTCATGTTGCACCGTCCTTGGAAATATAGGACGATAATGTTGGAACTGGTAGAATGTTGAAACCACTTGTTCTTGCCTCTTTCACACTCTCAAATAACAACCTTTTGAATTGATGACAGTGTGGTGTGGACTGTAATGCCACAGCCAGGGTGCTGCTTCAATCTTCCAAGCCATCTCTTCATGCCAATTTTGACTGTAACTCTCTGGCTGCTGCCATTCTTGGTAGGCAAATTTCTGTTGTTCGGCTGCTGTTACAGGTAATGATGTTGCTGCAGTGTCATAAAGATACCATAGTAGGGCTTGTATGTCTTATCAATTGGGTCTTCAACTTCAAGGGTGAACGGTTATGCTTGCCTGATGCATGCAACCCATATTAGGCTCAATTTTTATGGATCACACGTTTTAGGTGCTCACAAGACCTGTTATTTCACAGCCACAGTGTGGTTATGTTCTGAAGTGCAGACTCTATGTTGTAGGTTGGTGCCAGAACAGATATCACGGTCAGGCTGGGAGCTTGGTCATGGGACGCTGCCACTGGAGAACAGTTCCGAGTAGGTGCAGGTCTGGCTGAGCCTTACCATGTAACGTGGTGTGCAGTGGAGTTCTTTGAATCCAGCGGTGCCATACTGAGGATGCTCCTCCAGCACCTTTCTCCTAATATTCCCCATTTAGGGAGGACAATCATCCACCACGCGATTCTCTGTGGAAATGCCAGAGCAGTTGAGGTGCTTTTAGCTTGTGGTGCTGATGCAGAATTCCCAGTCAAAACTAAACAAACAGCGCACCGTCCCATACATATGGCATCAGAACATGGGTTGGCCGGAGCTCTTCACCACCTTATTAATGCCGGCTGTGATCTGAACTCTCTCACAGAATCCGGTGAGACTGCACTGATGATTAGTGCTAGATGCAAGCAAGAGGAGTGCCTAAAACTTCTTACTGCAGCTGGTGCAGACTTTGGTTTGTCCAACATCGCTGGGCAGTGTGCCAAGTCAATTGCTGGATCAGTACGGTGGGCATATGGCTTCGAGCGAGCAGTTTTAGATGTTATTCGAGATGGGAAGAATGCTCGATCTAGCAATGCTGCAATTTTTTCTTCCTTAATATTTGTTACCCAAGCAAATGATATCGAGGCCTTGAAGAAACTTCTCAAGCAACCGGAGATAAATCTCGACGAGCAAGATGAAAATGGATTCTCAGCAGTCATGGTTGTGGCGGCGGGTGGTAATGTGGAGGCTTTTAGGTTGCTTGTTCATGCCGGAGCTGATGTAAATTTGGCTAACAACTATGGCGAAACCGCTATTACTTTGGCTGAAAAACACCAGAACAGTGATGCATTTGAAAAAGTAATGCTGAACTTCTTGCGTGCCAAGGGAGACAACAGCTACGGTGGATCTTCAACTCTACACCGTGCGGCACATAATGGCGACCTCAATCTGGTGCAAGCTTTGATAAACGAAGGATATGACGTCAATCTTTCTGATTGCGATGGATACACCCCACTGATGTTAGCAGCTAGGGCCGGAAACAAGAGCATGTGCGAGCTTTTGATATCTCGTGGTGCTAGATGTGACATTAAGAATGCAAAGCTTGAGACTGCACTCTCACTTGCCAGAGAGAACGGTGGTGGAAAAGACGCTGAAGCTGTGATACTGGATGAACTAGCTCGAACGCTCGTGGTAGGAGGAGCTCAAGTGAAGAAGCACATAAAGCAAGGCAAAGGAAGTCCCCATGGCAAGGTACTAAAGATGGTTGGAGCTACTGGTGAGCTGAGGTGGGGAAAATCTAGGAAGAGAAACGTGATATGCCGCGGGGCAGAGGTTGGTGCGAGCGCGACGTTCCGGTGGAACAGACGAAAGAAGCTCGATGCCGATGAGCCGGGAGTTTTCCGGGTAAAAACCACAAAGAACAAGGAAGTGCATTTTGTGTGCGAGGGTGGACTTGAAATGGCAGAGCTGTGGGTGAGGGGAATTAGGCTTGTGACAAGGGAAGCTATTTTTGGCAAATAAAAAAACCTCTGGTGATTCATAGCTGCGCCTGCACCCGTTCCATTTTTTGGTTCACGTACATATATATAGTAACTACCATAACAGAAGAGATGTTGCATAAAATCATCGGGTAGTAGTAGTAGTACCTAGTACGCTGTGCCTGTGCTGTCCAGCTAATTAATCCTGCGAATGCGTCGTTGATTTGTCTTTCCTCCAGCTTCCGCCCTTTCTTTTCAATTACTGTGTATTATAATTATTGAAATTTCCCACTTTCTCCATCCTGTCCTACTCCTTCCCATCACATTTCCGGTCAGAGAATGCAAGTTGGGTTATAATTATATTAGTATTTATTATATCGGCTAATCAACAATTAGTATCATCTTCCAAGAGACAAAAGGAAAGAAGAGCTCGTCAAATGTCTCTGAACCTACCTGATTAATGGTAGATAGTGTGAAAAAGAATTTCACCTCAAGCGATAAGGAGATTTTTAGACCTTTGCAATAATGCTACTGATAAGTTTAACTCCACTATTCCGTTTCCCCTGAAAAAAAACACAAACTAAAGACGTGACTCTTTAAGTCATTGAATGGACCTGAAATTTCTATTTTAGTTACTTGCAGATTGTAATTTAAGAGAAACTGTAGGAGTAATTTATTTGTTTTCTACGTATATATATATATATATATTTATTTATATTGAAAGGAAAGAGTCCTTTTCGTTTGCACAAATGAACTTCTACATGGAATGTGAATGTGATGACACATTTTGTCCGTCACTTGGTTTATCGTAAATCATTTACGTAATAAAAATTTCGTCTCATCATGGATTATGAATTCTCAGTGGATTTTTTTTTTTATCGATACATAGACTATTCTACATTAGGAGTAAGGGAGGATCTGAAGAGGCCCAAAAATAATTCGAAAAAGACTAAACCACCACTGAACCAAACGAGTGCACTACGCATCTGTCTGATTTTTTTTTTTTTAAACAGAATCATGTAATGTCGCAATCGGTGGAAGTCAAGCTTCAATGCTTTAATGCTTTCTCGGTGGATCCTTCTGCAATCAAGGTACCCTTCTTTTTTTTAATATATATATATATATATATATATAAATAAATAAAAAAAGAAAAGAAAAATTGGAGCAAGCCTGAATCCTCCTGACGCCAGTCGGTTTGGGTCGTCGGAGCAACCAACCAAACATTAGTGCTATACCTACGCTCAATTGGGTTTGCTGCACTTCGTATGGGCCTCAAAATAATCCAATTTTTACATGGGTGCCCACTTCACCTATTCAACTAAAAGCCCCATAAGAAATGCCCGATCTAATTAGTCTCCACGTACCCGATCCGATTGTCACAAGGCCTGCACTTAATCTCCACCGTCAGATTTTACCAGAGGCACATCCTAACCGTCACCAAGCTCTCCACATCAGTTTTCTTCGCATTCATCTCTCGACGGATTTTCACTCATCAAATCACCGGTACCTCAATTTAGAGCACCAAAGCCAGCTCAGAATCATCCTTCATAGTGCAGCTCCGAAGCTCTTATGGTACGCATCTCCATATCGCCATTACTCAAATACTTTCGTTTGAACTGATTCTCTGTTTCTTTTCAAATGTTGAATTTGTTGGTAGATCCATGAGAAAGGAAATCTTAGTTTTTTTTTTTCCCTTTGGGTTACTTTTTAAGGATAAGGAGTTTTAGGGTGTTAATTTGAGGAGGACTTACTTATATACAGTTGAAAATTCGAGACTGGGTTTTGTGATTAGAATGTCGAATTTATCTGTTAAGATACTGATAAGCCCTAGGGATCAATTTCACATTTCCGGTTATTCTATTGACTTTTGGGTGGATTTTTTTAAATTTAATCGACTTTGGGTACCGCTTTTGGCGAAATTAGAAAAAGATTGTTTTTTTTTTCTCTTGAACAAAGGGACAAACTGACCATCGAGCTCTCGTGGTTTTTGCTTATTTATTTTTCTTTTTTCTCTTTAGGAGTTAATAGCTGTACCTGCTTAGTGGAACTGTATTTTTAGGTATTCAAGCTTTGCATCTTAAGTTCTCTCTTTCTCTCTCTTTCTCTCTCTCTTTTTGGTTTAAGAATTTGTTCACTGGTAAAAAAGGTTGGACTTTTGGGTGGAGCGGAATGCATGTAAGTGGTTCATCAATTGATGATCGATTTTCTTCAGTCGAGGACTGTAATTGAGTAGACTACCATTTTGTTCAGTGGGCATATTCTTCCTCCCATTTTGCTTTAGTGTAACCTCAGCATGTGTCGACATAGATTTAAAAAGGACCAACAAATAATGCAATGTCAAGTGGAGAAAGGGAAAGAGAGAAGAAAAAAAGACCAAAGGCCTGCTGTCATACATGGTCAGAATGATTGATAATAAGAGAAAGATGTGGATGTCAGGCAAATTTTTAACCTGGATTTTGCTTGTAACTTCTTGCGTAGGCACCCATAAAGGGCATCCTTTCTTCACAAGGGATATCTTTGGTCAAGCAGTCTGAGCATTGGGTCCTGGGCAGTAGATTATTCAGCACTCAGGCTGCATCAACTGCTAGCACCCCACAGCCTCCCCCTCCTCCCCCACCTCCTGAGAAAACCCACTTTGGTGGCCTCAAAGATGAGGATCGCATTTTTACAAATGTATATGGTTTGCATGACCCTTTTCTCAAGGGTGCTATGAAACGAGGAGACTGGCATAGAACAAAAGACCTGGTACTCAAGGGTGCTGATTGGATTGTCAATGAAATGAAGAAATCTGGTCTTCGTGGGCGTGGTGGTGCTGGGTTTCCCTCTGGTCTTAAATGGTCCTTCATGCCAAAGGTGTCTGATGGTCGTCCCTCCTATCTTGTTGTCAATGCTGATGAGAGTGAACCTGGAACCTGTAAAGATAGGGAGATAATGCGCCATGATCCACACAAACTATTAGAAGGTTGTTTAATTGCTGGAGTGGGTATGAGAGCTACTGCTGCCTATATTTACATCAGGGGTGAGTATGTCAATGAGCGGAAAAATCTGGAGAAAGCCAGAAGAGAAGCTTATGAAGCTGGCTTATTAGGAAAAAATGCATGTGGGTCTGGTTATGACTTCGATGTACATATCCACTTCGGAGCTGGTGCTTATATTTGTGGTGAGGAGACAGCTCTTCTAGAGAGCCTCGAGGGCAAACAAGGAAAACCCAGATTGAAGCCTCCTTTTCCTGCTAATTCCGGGCTGTATGGGTGTCCCAGTACCGTCACAAATGTGGAAACAGTAGCTGTTTCACCTACCATTTTGAGGCGGGGCCCCGAGTGGTTCGCTAGTTTTGGTAGGAAAAACAATTCTGGAACAAAACTTTTTTGCATCTCAGGGCATGTGAACAAGCCTTGCACAGTCGAGGAGGAGATGAGTATACCATTAAAGGAACTTATAGAGAGGCACTGTGGTGGTGTTCGCGGTGGATGGGACAATTTACTTGCTATTATCCCAGGAGGTTCATCTGTCCCATTGATACCCAAGCATATATGTGAGGATGTGCTAATGGACTTTGATGCACTTAAAGCTGTACAGTCAGGGTTGGGGACTGCTGCCGTGATTGTGATGGATAAGTCAACGGATGTTGTAGACGCAATTGCAAGGCTCTCTTACTTCTACAAGCATGAGAGTTGTGGCCAGTGCACGCCATGCAGGGAAGGTACAGGGTGGCTTTGGATGATCATGGAAAGATTGAAGGTGGGGAATGCAAAACTGGAAGAGATTGACATGCTTCAAGAGGTGACGAAACAGATTGAAGGGCACACGATTTGTGCATTGGGTGATGCCGCTGCTTGGCCAGTCCAGGGTCTGATCAGGCACTTCAGACCGGAGCTCGAGAGGAGGATCAGAGAACGGGCAGAGAGGGAGCTACAACAGGCTGCCGCTGCTTGATACTTCTGTGCAGGTTGGTTCTGATTTTCTTTTCCTTCCTTTTCTCTTTTCAGGTTTTTGGGAGGTATTAGGATTGATTACAGTAGTTAGTTTAACTTTTTTTCCTTGTTGATGTCATATTCGGAAGTGATGCACAATTGGTTGAGGATCTCATTTCTGGTTTAGGCAATCTTACCATCATGTGGGTTCTTTTTGGTTTGGTTTTTTTTGGTATGTGAGGATCAATATAGTATTAACTAGTTAGAAGACTTGGGGATTAATGTGGAGTACTGGTTTATTCTAGAGCAAGCACAGGTACTCCAGAAAACAAGCTAAAGATCTAATCTGATTTTGAGTAGCACCAAGGCATTGCATTTTGGTGCACTGCTTCCTCTTGCCTGTTTTTCTAATTTGACTGGGCCATCCCTACCTCTTTGTGTTCTTTTTGTTCTGCGTTTAGCTTGCTTTTCTTTTGTACGACGAATTGACAGTTTAGTGCATTCAATTTCTCTCCGCCTTTTGCTGACAGCTTTTGATGTGGAAGTCATTCTTGGTTTTTTATGTGCAGGTGAGGACTTATCCTGCTAGGGGGCTATGTAATAAACAATTCGAGACTTTTGAAGAATGTATGGACATGCAAGCGAGTCTTCTGTCTGTCCAGCAGAGCAGCAAGTCAAATTTTTATGCTTGTATCAGACTGAATTGCTCCCTACTTATATGTTTTTTTTTTTTTTAAGTGCTGACTGGATACAAGTTGGGTTCTAAGATCATCTTATCATGGTTTTGAAGATTCAGAAACCTGATAGTATATGGTTTTTGTCAATAAACTAAACATTGTTTGAATGTTTTCAGAGACTGTATTGGTGGGAAAGTTAAAGGAGAGTTGAAGGTTTTGATTCATATCATGATGATATACACCTTAGTTGTTTTTGTACGTTAACTCTCTTATGTTGCACTGTTTGCCGAAACATCTAATACGGAAACCCGGGATTCCTTTCGCTGTTCGCGAGAGAAGAGTGATCTGTTAGGCTGTTTCATCTGGAATTCCCAGACTCAGACCTCTCTTACTTTCCTAGGGTATCAGTGAAGTTTTTTGCCGTGTAATTTTCGTTATATAAACTGCGGGATAACGGATTTTCCCCTGAGAACCTAATCATCCAAGTTCAAACTGTGCAAAAGACGATGTATTGTGATTTTTTTAATTAATTGTTACTCCAGTCCATGCTGATTTTCTTTTTTAATCAGTCCATTTCCTGAGCAGAAAGGACTAAAGAGGGGGGGCGGGGGGGAAGGTATTCTCTCTTGCCCTAATGGTAGCTTCTCGGCATCTTGTGTCTCGCTCACAGAAAATGGATCCAACCCTGACTTTCAAGTCAACATCTGGATCAGGCATGTTGACTTCCTCATGTTGGATGAGCTATAAGACTGTGATCCTGCTTTGTGCCTCATTTAGATTAATTTTATGTTTAAGGACGTTAATTAGAGCCATTGGTCAAACCTCTCCAAATTTATAAAAAAAATTTGGGAGAGAGAATAAAAATATGTAGTCATGCATCGCTAAAATGTCGGAGTGAATGGCGGAAACGATGTATCAGTTAGTACTAACAGCAGCACTTATTATAACAGCTTGGTGATTTTTTTTTTTTTTGGCGCCGGGGGGGGGGGGGGGGGGGGTTGACTTACTCTGCACAAACAAGGAATTAGTTATTCCGGCCTCACTTTTCCTTTTATATACCTCTAGATAATTCAATTTAAAAGATTTTTCCATAAAATTAAAATGGGTGATTATCCTTTCTTTTGTACCTTTAGAGAATTGAATTTAAAAGATTTGGGTTCAAAGAAATACCGGCATTCGAGAAAACGTTATGAATAACCTTTTTTCACTCAAAACCACCTCAAATGCTTATTGTTTCAACTCAATGAAAGATAGGATAAACTAATTTATTAAACAAATTGAAATTGATGCAAGATGGCATTATTGTAATATACTCCTACAAAAAAGGAGGAAGAAAGTAGTAAATGCTTATTGTTTAGTGTTCAAATCCAAAATGGATAAGGCGGATGTGATCGTGATGACCAATCACCACATTTAATTCAAGGGTTAATATAACAGTTTTCTATTTTTTTTTCTTTTAGCGCCAAAAAAAAAAAAAAGAGAGAGGAAGACATGCCATGGACGAAGAAAAGAAAGCTCTATCAAGAAGGGACAGAAGGCAGGAGGAAAGGAAAAGGAGAGAGAAAGAAAGGATGAATGAATCAACAGAAACGGATGGAAAGTAAAGTCGGATACCAATCCCCGGAATGTAAAGAATTCCTTTTACAACGTAACACGTAAAGTGGATTTTTTTTTTTTTTTTGGCAAAGTAAAGTGGATATTACTACTGTACTTTTCTTTTCTCCTCTGAGATATATATTTATAATGGGGAAAAAAAATCAAAGCAAAGAAAAAGGGGTCAAGAAGCTCGAGTCACCATCGGAGAAAGGAGTGGACTTTTATGCTCGAACTACGCTCAGCATAATTACCCAACTTAATTGCAAATTGGCATTAGCACCTTCTTCTTCTACTACTTCGGGGGGGGGGACTTCTGTATATACAATTTTTTCTTTCAATTTTTTCCTCCAAATTTTCTCACCTTTGCTCTCCAGATACAAACAAAAAACTATCACGAGCTTAAAAAGTTGGAGAAATTCTGGACTAAACGAACAATGGATTACCATCATTAACGCAAACAAAGTAAAATTTGCTCGGGCTTCTCAGTCTCCATAGGATATCTACCAACGGTAAGTGTACCCCTTACTTCCATCCTCTTTTCTTTTATCGTGCTACTTCATTTTGGGATTTAAAAGGGCTGCATTGTCTGATTATTTATTGAGTTTTGATGTTTAGGTTTCTGACTGCTGGAATGGTAATATTATGAATCCCTTATTTCTTTCTTTCTTGGTGTTTTTTCCCTATAACTTGATAAAAATCCTGTCTTTAAATGGTTATCTGTTCTTACAACAATTGAGTAAGCTGTAAATATATACAGGAATATTAATCTCAGGAAATAAGTTCAATCGAGCTGAAATGGTTGTAGTTTTTCCCTGCTTTACTTCTCGTTTGCTTATTTATTTAATTAAACAGATTACGTTATGTATCAATAAATGTTGTTTGATAAAGCGCATTATCAAGGGGGGAAAAATGCTGAACCTTTTAAATTTTTGTATTTCGTGGTAATTCTTTTTTATTGACTTTTTGATTGATTTATTGCTGCTTGTGGTTAGACCTCTAGCTGATTACAAGCTTGGGGAAGAGCATTCATCTGTGTGAGATCATTCGGGTATGGTACTCGGTTTGAGGTCAAAGAAAAAAAGGGGTGCTTCGGTTCAAATTGATTACCTTGTCAATGTAGTGGAGATTAAGCCTTGGCCCCCATCTCAGTCTTTGAGATCGGTTCAGTCCCTATTGCTTCAGTGGCAAAATGGTGATCAAAATTCTGGTTCTTTCCTAACTGTTGCTGGGGATGCGAACATTGCGTTCAACGAGTCCTTTGCACTTCCTGTAACTTTACATCCAGATAAAAAGGCCCGCGATAAATTTCAGAAGAATTACTTGGAGTTCTCATTGTATGAGCCTCGTAAAGAAAAAGCCACTAAAGAGCAATTGTTAGGGACAGCTATAATAAATCTATCAGATTTTGGAGTAATCGAAGATGTTTTGCCCATTATTGCTCCACTGAACTTCAAGAAGACTTCCAAAAGCTCACCGCAGCCAGCTCTTTATTTTCAAGTAGAGCCCCTAGATAAGGGCAGTTCGAAGTCCTCACCCAATGTGAGATCCTCCAGAACATCATTGGACCAGGATGGCCAAGAAGCCCATGCGGAATTCAATGGTGACGACTCTGAGATAGCTTCTTTCACCGATGATGATGTTTCTTCTCATTCGTCTCAGACAGTTGCCTCTTCTGTGTTTGATGCTGCAAGGGCTTCACCATCTCAGAGTGATAAGGTAGCTGAATCCACTCACTAATCTTTGTGATCTCTGTCTCATGATTATAGCTTTTTCCTTAATTAGTACCTTGATTGACAATCGTTTTGCCTTGGCTGAATCTTCATTCTATATTGCTCGAACTGGGTGTATTGTCCCTATTCTAAAACGGTGACATCATTCCTTCTTAAACTGAATGACATTCTCTGTGTGTGTGTTTCTCCACGCGTGCGTGGATGTGGTTGTCAGTGCATGTGAGCACACATTTTAGCTGACATTTACAAATCTACAGAATGGATTGGGGGCAGTCAATGAAATTACAGGAATGGATAATCAACAGTCAAATGGAAGGTTGCCACCATCTTCGTCAATTAGCTTATCATTAAATACAGGACACTCAGTAAACAGCCATACCTTGAAGTCCAAAGTCACTGGGAGAAGCAAGACATCATTGCAGAAGAATTCGTATAACCCCTCAATTGAATCTTCTTCCTCATTTGATGGCTATCACAATATGTATGGGGGATCTAGCAACTACATAGAGTGCCTTGAGCAGGAAACTGTGACCCATGGTGTCGGCAAAGAGGGAAAGAATGAAGGAAACAATCCAGAATATAAAAAGGAGCCAGTTGATAGATTAACTCAGCCCATACATGATGAAAATGACGTTGAAAAACATGCTCCCATTTTTAAGGGCATAGATGTTGCTCAGTTGGAAGTGAATGGGGAGAAGGAAGAAAAAAATTTTGGACAGGATGAACAGTTCCCAACTGAAAAGAGATCGTTTTCAGACTACAAGTCAGTCGATAAATTACCACATAATGGTTTCAGAAGGCTAGGTACAATTGGGGGTGTTACCTCCACTAGGGAAGCACTTGGGGTTCAGATTTCAAATGGTCGACTAAAGCATGTCAAGTCACAGTTATACTACTCAACTGGAAGAAGTGAATATTTTGGAAAAAGCCACGACACAGAAAGGGCCACAAATGTACACAAGCCTAAGAATGCTGATAATAGTGCTAAAACTATTCAAGAAAAAGAGAACAAAGAATCTGTAGATGGAAGTTCCAATGCTTATGGTCAAAGTGTTGCAGAAAATCAAATGAAAGTGCTAAGAAATGAATCTCATGATTATGGAGCTGAATCATATTCCAGAATTCAGATGCTGGAGGAAGAGTTACGGGAAGCTGCAACTCTCGAGATTGGCCTTTACTCTGTGGTTGCTGAGCATGGGAGTTCTGTTAGCAAGGTTCATGCCCCGGCTCGCCGCCTTTCTAGATTCTATCTTCATGCATGCAAAGAAAAATCCCGGGCTAAACAGGCAAGTGCTGCAAGAGCATCTATCTCAGGTTTAGTTTTGGTCTCCAAAGCTTGCGGAAACGATGTTCCAAGGTACATATTAGTCCCATAGCTATTTTGTATCAGTGAAGCACATTACTTTAGTCAGTGTTGAAAAAGAGGAAAGCCAGGACTTGGTGAATGGAAGCATCAGTAAAATAGGAAAGGGAAAAATAACAAAAAAAATGCTGATGACTAGGAAGAAAAGGTGCACTTTTCTAAGGTTATTGTTACAAGGAATTGTAGAACTTTTTATTTGAATACTGCTTCAGAAAATTTTTATGTGTCAAAGGCAATTGCATATTAAAACTCACACTGGTACATCTGTACCTCCTATGCAGGCTGACTTTCTGGTTGTCGAATGCAATCATGTTGAGAGTTATCGTCATCCAAGCTGCTGCAGAAATATCAAATTTAGAGGCAAAGCATGCAGGAAAAAGTGATCGCTCTGTCTCTCACTTGGATTCAAGCTTCCCAAAGAGACAAGATAGCTTCTCCTCTGTTGAGGAAAGAAATAGCAATTCAGTTGAAGAATCTGATGACTGGGAGGACATAGAAACATTTATTTTTGCATTGGAGAAGGCTGAATCTTGGGTTTTTTCTCGAATTGTTGAGTCTATCTGGTGGCAGGTTAGATTCCTAATTTTTTCTTGCGCTGCATTTAATCTTGTTTTTAATCAATCAAAACTGTCTTCTAAATCAGCAGTGTGCTTATTTTGCCCATGCAGACTATAACTCCACACATGCAGCCGACAGTTGCAAAAACAGGTGGTAGAACTAGGGGCTTAGGTACAAAGAAGAATAATGCAAGTGGATATGGTTTGGGTGATCAAGTGCAGGGTAACTTCTCTATAGAACTTTGGAAGAAGGCTTTCAAAGATGCCTGTGAAAGGCTTTGCCCAATTCGGGCAGGAGGACATGAATGTGGCTGTTTGCCTGTCATGGCAAGATTGGTACGCTTTTACATTGGAATATAGCGATTAATGTGCATTCAATAGTCACAGACAACTCCTGCTGG
This sequence comes from Coffea eugenioides, assembly GCF_003713205.1. Classification (NCBI taxonomy): domain Eukaryota; kingdom Viridiplantae; phylum Streptophyta; class Magnoliopsida; order Gentianales; family Rubiaceae; genus Coffea; species Coffea eugenioides. The sequence goes on along the minus strand of NC_040045.1, from coordinate 46,343,914 downwards.
AGACAAATATTTCTAGTTTTAGTTGATCTACCTGTCATGGCATGTAAACATACTTTTAAGTGTGTTGGTTACTGAGTATTATGATTCAATACAGATCGTCAAATAAATAGAGAAGTGGGTTGTCGGTAATATATGTGATCATATAGAGTTATATTAATGTCTTCCAGCACTCTACGATTAGTACCATGCATGCTCTGAGTACTGCATTTTCATTGCTTGATTTACTGGAAATATTTTATCCTGGAATACGTGAATGGTTTTACTAGGATATGGTTGTAATTGACCAGATCATCATTTTAATGTTTATTCTGTGAATTCTAGGTAATGGAGCAGTTAGTGAGTCGATTGGATGTGGCAATGTTCAATGCTATCCTTCGTGAATCAGCGGAAGAAATGCCTTCAGATCCTGTGTCTGACCCCATTAGTGATTCTAGGGTTCTCCCAATTCCAGCTGGAAAATTGAGTTTTGGAGCGGGTGTACAACTGAAAAATGCTGTTAGTAGTGAAGCAGCTCTTTAAAAGTTTTACCTAAAACTTCTGTGCAAGATGTTTGCATTACTTAATGCTTATATATGCAATATTTTCTTGTTCTGCGCAGCATTTTGACTTTCAAGTGAAAATGATGAGCGAATTTGCTTCCTTTCAAAATTCCAACTCTGAACATTAGATGTGAAACAAAAGAATCTGATTAGCAACGATTCATTGAATCTAAGAACTGAGCCTCTTTTTCTAACATGTAGCTTCTAGAATTATCTGGCAACCACTTTAAGTTGAAGTTTCAATCAAATGAAGTATTTGTTTTAGATGTTAATTAAATCTGTTATTTTGTTAGTTCTCTTGGAACGTGCTCGAAGAACACTGCTTTGCACTTGGCCTATATAATATCAATTGTTTTAGTCATTAGTTGGGATAGCAGGATTCTTTATGTTATTTTTTTTTTATTTTTTTTGGCTGGTGTTTGTAGATTGGTAACTGGTCCAGGTGGCTCTCAGATCTCTTTGGCATTGAAGATAGTGAATCACTCGAGGACAGTGATACTGCTGGTGATGACAAGGGATCTGAATCCTTCAAGGCTTTTCGTTTCCTCAATGCTTTGAGTGATCTCATGATGCTTCCTTTGGAGATGCTTATGGATATACCAACAAGAAAAGAGGTGAATGACTGCTACAGCAAATTGGTTTGAAAAATTCTAGTTTCCACGTGGCTTTATTCAATTTTCCAGATTTTGCTTCTTTTAGGTTTGCCCACTACTTGGTCCAACAATGATCAAGAAGGTGCTTACTAATTTTGTTCCAGATGAGTTCTGCCCAAACCCAATTCCACTAAGTGTTATTCATGCACTGGATCATGAGGTTGGTTATCAATTTTAGCAGTGCTTTGGAAATTATGTGCCATCTCTTCTCTTGACAGCTGGTTGAATAATGCAGAGCTAGTTCAAGATGGATTTAAAATCCTAAAAAGAGTTAATAGAATAGTATCATGCATGGGGTACCAGCTTTATTTTGCTGATACATTTGCATGTTGATCCAGGATGCTTCGGGTGTTTCTACAGAATCAATCACAAGTCACCCATGCACTGCCCCTCCTACAATCTATTCACCTCCCCCGGCAACTTCACTGATACGTTCTATCAAAGAGGTTGGAAACAATAATATACAAAGAAGCGGGTCAGCATTACTCAGAAAATCGTACACAAGTGATGATGAGCTTGATGAACTTGACACACGCTTGACTAGTATCATTGCTGATAGCTTCCAGAGTTCTGCTGCAAGAAAACTCAACTGGATACCCAGAGGAAACGGCAAAGGAAAGGTCTCCAGGTATCAGCTACTTCGAGAGTTATGGAAAGGTTATGAAGAGTAAAACCACTCGTAATTTGTAAAGCATTATGTGTATATAGAGAGACATAGAGCCACGAATTCCGTTGAACTGATTAAACTTTTGGGGATAAAACCTGCAGTGACAGGACTCTTGTGCATTCCTTTTCATTCAAGTTTGTTTGTATTTATTTGGCCCTTTAAGGCATGCCAAACAGTTTTCTAGAAATGTTTATTCATTATGGATCTCTATGTAATTAACTGAGGAAGCAATCCAGCATGGGGAAACATCAAATAGGGATGACATCCTGAACAGCTAATTGATGAGGGAAAAATCAGCCTACCACTGCAAGTTTGTCATACTCTTCACCAGATATGGCCAACTTCATGGTGTCCTCAGGAGTCAGTCAATACTCCCGCAGGTACAGCACACAAGTAATACTACTGATAGATTGCATGTTTCCATGAGCTGACATATTTGACACTCTATTCAAGTTCTAAGTAAGATTTATTCATGATTCGCTAACTTGTGTGACAGATGATCATTGGTTAAATTACACGTTATCTCTAGTTCTCCACTTTGCCTCAAAAAGTGATTTTAAAGCCATCAAAAGCGACCACGTGCAATATCCTATTTCTCACCTTCAGCGTGTGATTGAAAAACGCAAGTCTTGCGGGAGCATTGCAAGCCAAAGTCTTGGGATGTTTCTGATGAAGCAACAGAGCTGATGAATAAAACCCCTCCCTATCACCTTTCCCTGGTATGTCTTATAGCCACAGAGCTGATCTATCACATAGCCAAGGGTCAGTCAATTAGACATCCAGAATGCCCGCCAAAAAAAATCTAGAGAAAATGGAGTTTTGTTAAGTGCGTGCGTGCATGCATGCATGTTTTGACGAGGATCTGATCATATTATAATCATATAGCCTATACGGCTATATACAATCCATAACCTTGATGAAAAAAAAAAAAAAAGAACAGAGAGAGCTCTCAGAGAGAGCTCTACATATGCCTTCTGTTCAAGTTTTTAATGTTGAAGCAACCTTTGATTTCACGGAAACTACCGGATTAATGGGGCCAATAGAAGTCGTTCGCTGTATACAAGATACAGGATCTGAAGGGCCTATGCAGCGGTTTACGTGGAGAAAGTAGAAGCAACCATTTTTCCTGTAACAAAACAACGTAAAGTCAACAGAGTGCACAATTCAGTACTTCTATTGCACAATTAGAGATATTTTTACTGTAACACTTTTTGTGATGTGATGTATGTGAGATAAAAAGATATTTGGAAAGATAAAAAAGTGCGTTGAAAATTGTAACGATGATGTAAGCAAATATATATTGGCAAATAAACCGCAATCCAAACAAACTATTCGATTATACCTAACTTAATTAGTGAAGTGAAGGGTCGATTGTTCTTCTGGGAAGTTACTTTGCTCCAGAACCTATTACTGGCAACCCTAACATTATAATAGATGGCTGAATTCATTGTCACTATCTTGAAATGCGTCGGTATTATGTTGAGGGTGTTAAGAAGGGCTTATCCTTTCAAATCATTCCTTGATCCGCAAGTTATTCATCTTGCAAAATTACATACACGTCCTTGATCACTCATCATTTGCTGTAAGGGTCAGTCTTGCCAGCAATTTAAATTGGAGGGTTTAAAAAGACTTTTTCCATTCTCATCTTCACGAGACAATTATTCAAGTTATTGTCCTGCCAACTCCCAAGAATTTGATCAGCAAGGAAGGTGGATATTGAGCCAATGCAAGTTAGTTTGTTCCACATGCAAGCCCATTACATGATAAGGAAGAAATTGAGCTTGACTCAACAAAAATGCCATGTACTCGAACCTCCTTTCAGTTTTCACTTCCATTCATTCAAATTTGATTAAATTGAAGGAATATCACCCAGTAAACACAGCACAATCACTGGCTAACTACAGGCTGCAGCTTAGTCCTGCATACTACAAGCCAAACAGAATTTACTTCCGCATGACTAGTTACTGTCAATCATCGAGCATCTCACCATCTGCTTTTCCTGCCAAAAAGAAAAGAGGCAAAATGGTGAGAGCCAAGTAGAGCAACTCCGGATTACTTTCTTAGCTGTCTATACAAAACATGATCAAGTTCCTCACAAAACCTACGAGTCACGATGTATGGAATGGATGGTTAATACTGTAGGCCCTTGATGCAAAGGCACAACTTTAATTTAACTTTCAATAAACTACTACAAAATACCAAATTCCATCCATGTTGAGGCGCTCAAAAATATATCAGCCCTTAAGACATAGCCTGCCAACTATCATACAATTAAGGTGCAAAAAGCTTACACGCACACTTATTTTATTTTAATATCCTAATTGCTAACCACATTTGATTTTCCATTGTAACTGCTACTTTACTTCTCAGGCTTTTCTCAGAAAAATGGCTCGGCATAGCTTAGATATGAGATGAACCGCATTTTAGCAACTGAGTGTGGTAAGTATGATGAAATTGGAGTGCAACCAACAAATGAAACTGCTACAATAATTTTGATTGACAAATCATGAATACCAAATTTACCAATTGGAATAGGAAATCATTAGCATTTGGTGGCTGTTGACGAGGCATAAAAACACATTACCATGCGATGCACCTTAACAAGAAAAAACAAGTAATATAAGCTAGAAATTCTACCTTGTTAACTGTTGGCATCCAAACTGGTTCTTTAATATGTCATAATGCCCATAACCATGATATAGAACACGCACTGGATTTTCCTTTCCATATTCTTGACCATACTCGGCTATTACTTTGAGGGAATTTGTCTTCTTATCCAACATATGCACTGCGATAGGAACCCTGAATCAAAAATTTAGATTAGCTTCTCAGGTATCAATACCATGAGCACTACCAACTTTCAACTGGATAGGCACGTTACAATGTTTGAATTCTTTCATTTATAGGGTGGGCATGGATAGGTTAAATCAGAGAAATACGGTAGACCTACTGTAAAACATGGGAAGACATTAGTAGCTCAGGCTCTCCTCCCCAACTATGGGGCAGCCTCATTTGCATAACATACGTGTCAAAATCACCTTCAACAAACCTGAAAAGCAACAAATTTCCCTTGAGAACAAACTTTGTTTTTGTACTTGAAAACATGCTTGAGGTGTGATAGATAACATTTCTCAGGACATCCCGGATGTGTTCGAGGATAACAGAGCTCTGGTCATACTGAGACCCAAGTTGTGCAAGAATGAATTGAAAGACAAATTTTCAAAGGTCCAGGTTAGCACGAACCCCAAAGGTCAAGGTTTGGAAGAAAAAGAAATGTATGGACTTGCTATGGCCTTGATCAATACAGCCAGTACTGCCAGAATGACTCGAAAGAAAAATCAAACTTCAAACGTGAAGCTGGATGCTGAACTGATTAACATGATTTCAAAAGGTCAATTGTTCAGAAGATATGCATGGACTTGCCACGGACTTCGTCAACGTGTAGTAAACCAAGCAAAAGGGCAGTATCCCATAGGCATATACGCAAGTCTTACCACTCTGTATCTGCTCGTCTTTTGATAAGTTCATCTGTCACCTGTAAAAACAGAGTTGCATATGTTGGTCAAAAGAACTCATGATAACCAAAAGTTTAGTCGGATCGTTACTAAGTTTTGGTTCTTCTGCAATACAGAGCTGTTAGCTGGAAGGACACCATAGGCAGACAGAACTTTTACTTTGAGGGAGCAAAGTATTGATCATGGACATAACAGAGTGCGACAGAAATTGTTTGAAAAACTTATTAGTCAAGGAAAACTTGTGTTTTTGAAAGGAAACTTGTAGAAACTCTTGGAATGGTCAACCTCGTCAGATGTTCAATCGCCTTAACATTCTCTATAATTTAGTTACTCGTGTCACTTAGAACACAGCGAAAAGAAAAAGTATCATTGTGCCACAAGTCAACTGTGAATTAAGACGAAATGTGGGGTTAAGATTTAATTCAAACTGGAGCAAAAAAGAAATGCTGTACAGGTATTAAGTCGAATCCCAGCTAGACAAGTAGTATTAAGTTGATCCTAAAGCACCAGAGTCCAAGAATTAGGAAGAGCAGAAGAAAGCTAATGATTTACTTTGGCTCTGAGCTCATCAGCCAGCTCTCTCTCATCGGCTTCACTTGGAGATGGCTTTCCTGATCTCAAACAATCACCATGGACCACAGACCTGAACAAGCATCTCCCATCTCCAGGTATCCCTGCAGCAAAGTGGTGCAAAGACCATTTGCCGTGGTTGACATTATTAGGGCAGCTTATGTAACAACATCAAAGCATATTGTTGATCCAAAATAACAGGAATGCAAGCATCATAATTGCCGTAACGTTTCAAACTGCATACCATATCTTCATCATGCAGGATGAACGTAACGTTATCGTAATGTTTTACAATTCTAACATAATAGGAACGTAAAAAGATATGTGAGGAAGAAATGGATGAAAACGCAAAATACTTGTTGCTCGTGAAGATGATATCCCACTTATTCAAAAGCAAAAATAGAATAACCCAAAAAAAAAAAAAAAAAAAAGTGTAACAGCACTCGCACACCTAAACCAAAAGCCATTACGATTACCAGATCTTATTCGCTCCTCAAACATCATAAAGATGAACCAGCAAATGATCTAGTCACTGTATTTCCCGTTTTCTCTTTTTGATAACTTGAATTTTTTTAAATAAATAAATATATAGCAACACAACTTAATTAAGCAAAAGAAAAATGCTGCAATGCAAGAAAAGAATCATAAAGCCAAGCCAATGAGTTGAAGCCAAGCATCCATGCCAGAGTTATTATGACGTAAGAAATGGTAAATGCCACATAAAAATTTTTTTCAAAAAAAACAGAGAGAGAGAGAGAGGAACAAATAAATAACAATAAGCAGCACATACGAATGGTGCGGAAGTTGTTACCAAACGAGGTTTCTCGTTTCGGCATGAGATCAAAGATGTTTCCAACTCTTTCTTTCTTTTTTTTTTTTGGCAATTTAAATGGAGTACTGTACGTAGTTCATATTTTTATGGAATTTACCTTTTTGTAAATTCGAAAAAACATTATTCTGATCCTGTAGCAACGAGACGGGGAGAGGCAGACTTTCATCAGAAGAAGAAGAGAATCAAATTCGATTCAACGCGAGAAGAACAAGAATCGACTGAGTGAGGAGCTTTTGACTCGGCTGAGTTAAAATATTGAGGCGCGACTGACTCGGGAAGCGGAGGCACGATGGGCTCAATGCATGTGTGGGCTTTTAGTTTTAAGGCCGAAATTGATGTGGGCTTTTACTCTCAGTACGAAAATGTACACGTGTTCTGTTGTTTTATTAGATGTGTCATGATTTTCGGTTAATTTTTTATAAGTGAAATAATTATTTGGATTGCACGTTATTTATACATGCTGATTTACTTGTATGATCAACACATTTTTTAATTTTTTTTATCTCACATACATCATATAAAAAATTACTACAATATTTTTTCACAAATTATCTCAAACAGTCTACTGTCCAAACACACTTATATTGGCCCATAATTTTGCTTTTGTTTCTGGAGCATCCCATAATAGTTGTAATTTCGACAATTAGACAAAAACTTAACGGTTAAAAAGAAAAAAAAAATTAAAAGAGTTGCCGTCTCCAAAGCAGGGACCTAAAGCGAAAGGAAGACACTGTGCTTATAAGGAGTAATAGACATCCGTCCTATCTTTTGAGAAGAGACCTCGGGTGCATGTATAATCACCCCACGTACTTGCCTCATTTTGCAACTGACAATCGTTTTTTTTTTTTTTTTTAATATCCATATACTGTACTGCAGCCTCCTCCTCAGCCAAAAGAGTTTGGGGGGAAAAAAATAGAAAAGGTCAATCTTTCGAATAAGGAAGAAGAACGTAATTGTAATAAAATTAAGAAAAGAAGAAAAAAAAAAAGAACGCAAGAAAATTGCTGAAAAAGCTTCTCCTTAGAAATGCTTGACCTTGTCGGACAAGCTAAGGGCAAATCCTTGACCTTGTGGTTCTATTCTTTTTTTCTAGACTTGGAGAGTTTTGCAATTTGTAGGATTATTAAATCAAAGTCTTTTTAGAATTTATTTATTTAGTTAGGAAACTACTTATTTTGTTGTTTAGTTGTAATTTCCTGGTAGTAGTTGTAATAAAAGCCTTCAAAGTTCCTCTCTATTTTTTTTTATTTATTTTGTCCGTTGAGTCTCAAGATTTATTTTAATTTGTCTTCTCGTGATTTCATTCAATCGAGACAGCATATATTATTGCGTTTTGTATAGAGTTGTTTGATTAAGCATATGAATAGTATTGCGTTTTTACGGGCCTACACAATTGCATATGAATACTATTATTTTCTTTTGTGTCGATCACGCCACTATATAATAAAATATGTTTTGACACTGAAATTTCAAATGGCTTCTGCTGAAAGTTCCACACTCAAATTTAGTCACAACTTGCACGTATTATAAAAGCGCAAGTCTCGAACGCCCCCCGTCCCAAATGGAGCAGCCTCGTATAGCCGCCTAACAGTGCAAAGTTCCTCCAAAAAAAAAAAACACGAGATCGAGATATCCTATCCTATTCAGTATCCATCATGTTTTCCCTAAACAGTAGCATTCCTTCAACAACGTCGGTTCTATCAGCATACACAACTTTTGCTGCATCCGCTGTTCTAGTGCGCACCGTGCTCCATGAAGTCCAGAGCATGACTAGCCGGCTTATACCCCAACAACTCCAAGACAAGCTCTTCACCAAAATTGGATCCCTTTTTGGGAATCTCTCTTCCCAGATGTGTATAACCATTTCTGATCACAATGGCCTCACCCCGAATGAGATGTTCGAAGCTTGTGAAACTTATTTAAGAGGAAACATAAGCCCATCGGTCCACCGGCTCAAGGTAGTGAAGGAGCCAAAAGCAGAGAAATTGTCCGTCAACATAAACGATGGCGAGACAACTTTTGACGTATTCGAGGGGATACATCTTGTTTGGAGATTGAATTGCTCTGAGACTCAGAAGACTGGCACCCACTATGATGGCTACTTCTCTTCTAAAAGGGTGGAACGTCGATCGTTTGAGCTTTTCTTTAACAAGAAGTACAAGGATAAGGTACTAGGATCTTACCTGCCCTACGTGCTTGAAAGATCAAAAGCCATCAACGGAGAGAACAAAGTGATAAAGCTGTACTCGGGTGGAAATTGGTACGTGGATGTTAATCTCCAACATCCATCCACGTTTGACACGCTGGCAATGGATCCAGAGGTTAAGAAAGAATTGATGCAGGACTTGGATAGATTTGTGAGGAGGAGGACTTTCTATAAGAGGGTTGGGAAGGCTTGGAAAAGAGGATACTTGTTGTATGGTCCTCCAGGAACAGGCAAGTCCAGCTTGGTTGCTGCCATGGCGAACTATCTCAAATTCCACATCTATGACTTGGAGCTTTCCAGTGTGCGAGGCAACAACGACCTTAGAAGTCTACTGGTTTCGACTAAAAACCGATCAATCCTTGTCATTGAGGACATTGATTGCAGCATTGAGATGCAGAACAGAGAAGCTGGCCAATCCGGAAGACGCAGTGGTGAGAATCAGGTGATCCTCTATTTAAAGCTTTATTTATTATTCAAAAGCCTTTCACCTTTACTGAGTCTTCTTCCTCTGCATGTAGCCAAGAAATATCGTGCTATATCTTTAGAAATTAATTGATCTTATTTGGCCTGGCAGCTAACATTATCAGGATTGCTGAATTTTATCGATGGGCTGTGGTCGAGTTGCGGTGATGAAAGAATAGTTGTGTTCACAACCAACTACAAAGAAAGGCTGGATCCTGCACTGTTAAGGCCTGGACGGATGGACATGCATATTCATTTGTCATATTGCACTCCTGGTGGATTCAGGATCTTGGCTTCCAATTATCTTGGTTTGAAGGATCACGACAGGTTTGGTGAAATTGAAGAGCTCATAACAGAAGTGGAGGTAACCGCTGCTGAGATTGCGGAAGAACTCATAAAAAGTGAAGAAATTGACTTTGTACTTGCGGGACTCGTTGCTTTCCTTGAGAAGAAAAAGAAGGAAAAGGCCAAGTCCAATATTGGCAAAGAGGACGAAGTTAAGGGTAACAAGAAAGAGGAGGACGTAAAGTTACCAAGGAGAAGTAGGAGGAAGAGAAGCAGAAAATCCAGGATATGATGGTTCCATTTCTGTTTATGTAGCTTATGTTCTTTTCTTTGTTTTTTTTCCTTTCTTTCTTTCTTTTTCTTCTGTGTCTTTTTCTTTCTTTTGTATCGTGTGGATACGAAAGTACTAGTAATAAATTAATATCTTTTGAAGTAGTATCAGAGTTCACACAAATTCGCTATTGGCATGTTGGTTGTGAAGTATACCTCAACATTTAAATAAACCTAAATCGGAAAAAGAACTAAATCTGAAATTTGTGGTACTTGCATGCGTCGGCCATTACTTAGATAGAGACCATAATGTCTTGTTTCAAACTTTGAAATTACTACAAATATTCCTTCCATTTATAGAATATTCTCCTCATGAAAATGCCTCTTAAAATCTCCACCACCTCCTCAAAACAGAAAAAAAAAAAAAAAAGTGATGTTTGCACCAGAAAGATGTAAGCAACATAATAGTTGATCACTGTAATTAGCCTGAGATGTACAAGTTTCTCGGATATGCTAAAAACCAGTCATGATTTAAGAAAGCAAAACAAATGACAGCCTCCCATTTTCCTGGATTCATTCCTTACAAAGCGAATAAGACCAACAAGGAAGAAACTTTGGAAGATTGACTGGTTCTTTCTCAACCTTCTTCATTCAAGAGTTATTGGAACAGAGATGGTCAAACTTGATCCCTTTAATTAACACCTTTAACAGTAGCGCTGCACTCGATTGAACTATATTGACTCAGAACTTTTCATTTTATGGTAGCATGTGCCCTCATCATCTGTAGAAGAAAGTAAATAGAGCTGCTTTTATTCCCTCAGGGACCAACAATCGCTGCCAGAACGATGTTGAGACGCCGTCCATTACATACGTTTGGAGCTTCAATTTTAGCCATTATTCACAGTGCCTGCGGTAAAGCACAAGGACTAAATGGACCTATGGGATCATTGACGACAAAAACAACCAAATTCATCAGTTCTACCTTTCCGTTTATATATTCTATGCAGTATCAATGCCTAGCAATCTTGTCCTTTGCTGATGATCACATTCTAGCCATTGAAAACATGGTAGAAAACATTTTTCCACCATCAACGCATTTATTCAACGGGATTGACAAGCTTGTTTACAATGCAGAATATTTACCAGGAAGGTTTGACGATGCCATGAATGCAATCCCTATAATTATGCACCAAGTTCCATTTCTTGATTGGGTAGTGATGCATCTCATGTCATGGCTAAATTTTCTAATCTCTACCCTGATGAATTGGGGATCAAAGAATACACAAGAGAAGGATATAATGATTGATATAGTCTGCAACAATCCCGGACCTGGGCTAGACATTTCGATGGATAAGGCTGCCTCCCACAAAGAGAATGATGAGTTTCCTTCGATGTCCACATCTCATCCTTCACGAGAAATGGCCAAAGAATTTGAAAGCGAAAAGGGTTGCGTTCAAATGCCAAAAATCGCACAATGTCAACTCAACGAAGATACAGACTCACCTCCAGAATTATCCAAGGGGTCTTTCTACAAGCCATTCCAAGATGAGATGAGGTGCAGTTACAAGGAAATGCTTGAAAAGGGAACAAAGGGAAATGCTGAAACTAAAGAGGACAATCATAATAACTCACAATATGAAACTCCTCGAAGCACAATCAGTGAAGGAGGAGTTGAAATAGACAGAGAGAAAGACCTACAGGAAAGCATTGCAGGATTTGACCTGGATGATCCAATTTTAGAACTATACGAAGCAAGCTGGCACCTGAAATAAATCCAGTAAGTATCAAATTAAGGTATTGCTGCTATGGCAATCAGATAACACACCTGAAATGATTTGCGTGGTAGATACCCGTTTGGCAAACAAGTTTTTGATCAAGTTTGTCTTCTACAAGTTTTTTAACAACTTTAGCTACAATAACCTCAAAAAACTCCTAGAAGTTTTTAAACTATACACTTCAAAATATCCAAAAATTTACACAATTCAAAATTTTTTCTTATAACTTTTACAGTAAGCTACAGTTAAAATTTTAGACAAATACCCAAAAAATTCATTTGCCAAACAGTACCCCAGGAGAAACATGGTAGTTGCCTAGTTCTGATCATTGATCAGCAGCCGCAGAATATAGCATGATTACGGGTTCGCATGCATTTCTACAGTGCTGAAACTTGTAATGTTTTTTATAGTACATTTTATGATATATGGACTGTATGCAGAGTTGCATTTGTCCTACAAATCGTTGATGAAACAAGCTCTTTTTAACAAGCTTTTTTAATTTACAATTGATTATTCGCCCTGCTTCTGAACACTTTTAACTTCCGCAAACGACAATCTTGGCAGAATCTATGAAGAAAAGCAAATAAAGGTTGGGAGAAAAATTAACTTCCCAAGCAAAGTGACAATTGATACCTTTTTTTTTTTTGGAGCAAAAACAATTGCGTGGTTGAAATGAAAGGAAAAGAGCTTATTACAAGTCTTGTGTGAAAGAAGGGGCCAGGAGAATCCATGAGGTTGGACAGAGAAGACAACATAGAAAATGCTGAGACACAACTTGTAAGTAAGCGTTGCGATTGACCAAAAAAATTAAATAACGCCCACCGTGGGGCTCGAACCCACGACCACAAGGTTAAGAGCCTTGCGCTCTACCGACTGAGCTAGACGGGCTTGTTGCAAGTTAAAACATGAGTGTTATTGAAGTTTTAAAATGGCATTCCCAGCAATTAAACCCAGCCCAGCCCGACAATCAAACCAATCAACCAGATGAACCAGCTATTGGGCTGAGCTGAGTTTCTAATTAGACCGTTTAAACATAAGAACCGTTGACTGGTCAATAATTCAACGATTCAATCGAAACCCGACCAAATTTTGTTCACAAACCGAGTTTTGTGGAAAAATTTTTAGTTAGCTTTTATTAAGACTCAAACTTGGGAACTTAAGCACATAACTAGAGCATAGTTACCACCAAGCCACTTACAAATGTTAGTAGAGTAACTTTCTTATAATATATGAATGTTTTATTAATTCTATTTTTTTTAATTTCTCTAAAACAAATTTATTTGGAATCTTTTAATAAAAACTTATAACCTTTCAAACTCTATAAGTTATAAAATGGATTTAAAAAATAACATATTACATAATTCATGTTAAAGGCAAATATTGTTTTTAATAATTTTTTGCACTTAAAATTCATAAATAAGCTAGATAATTATACTAAATACAGATAAAATTTTACACTTGAAATTTGGTGGATTACTAAATAAATTTGTATTTTATTAATTCTTATATGAATTAATTATTCTATAGTAAATTAAATTAAATGAGCATTTACTATGACATTGTTTATTACAGTTTATATCATATATTTTATATCAAAATTTATAAAACATAATATTTAAATATATTTAGTGATCCACTAATTCAACCACTCATCCATCCATTGATTAAATCAGTGATCCATTAACCCTTTTCCTTCGCCGGGTTCCTTTCCAAGCCGGGTATAATAACTATGCCAGCGATACAAGGAGGCATTGAAGGGCCCAAACAAAGAAATCGATCCCTCCCTGCGTCAACTCATTGAAAGATGCAACAACTCACTTCCAGCTCATGCTCAACAAACAACACCACAACGGCAACGTGAAAGAGAAATCTAAGAAATAATGAAGGAAAATTCACAAGATCGCCTTCCCTTTGAATAGCATGCCATCTAACTCTTCAATTGGTCGCGATGCAAGTTTACATCATTTACAAACTCCCGTTCTTTAAGTACCAGGAGATTCACTTTTAAAACTTCAACTAAGGGTTCACTTTTGGGTAGTTGTACGCTATTCTATCAGGAAGATAAAGCAAGCAAAATTTAGTGGCTATAGCCTTACAGGAACCTGTACATATCTTCTGTGGGAAACAGGAAACTGGAAAACACGATGCCTATTGAATAGGACAGAACTAATTAATACAAAGGAGAGATACGTGATTTAATGTACAAGATTGTCAGCAAAGGAACTAAGAAGAGTCTCTTAACACTGGTATACAGAAAAACTCTTGTTCTTCCACCAAAAACTCCAGGCTCTTCCCACTTTTCTTCTGGAAACTGATTTGCATAGTGGTTTTGCATCTTCTGTGGTTACGGGAATCTCACTACATTCAGGCTGCAGCGCAGCCTGGACAGCTGATGGCTCCCGCTGCCTCTGCTCACGAAACAACATTAAGAGCTTCTGAGCTTTCTGTTTTCCTCTCGTCGTCCCATTTACAGAAATACAAACCAAAGAAGGAATCACTCCTTCTTGAAGGACCATTTGACTGCACTTCTCATTGCCATTGCATAGTATTAAAAGACATGCAGCAGCTTGCTCCTGCTCAACAGGCTCACCAACATCCAAAGTAGTTGCAAGCCCACTGACAAGGCCAGAAGAAGATATGATTTCCTCACGCGCTGATCTACTTGCAGCCAAGTTTATGACAACCGCAATGGATTTCTCTGTCCAAGAATGGTCACCCGAATTTGTGATAAGGGCTTGCAAACTGTCAATGACACCAGCTGATAGAAGGTGGGGGATATTGGCTTGGTGCCCAGAAAGATTATAAAGGGCATGGAGCGAATCAAGCCTACATTGTACATCAGGTTGATGCTGAAGAACCTGAATCAAGAAAGGGACAGCTTCACTGGATCCAATAATGGGCTTGGCCTCTTCAAGGCAAGACAGGTTAAGGTAAAGGGCTGTTGCAGCTCCAGCACATTTGCAATTAATGATCATCTTCCCCAGCAATTCAAGCACTTTTCCTTCCAGCATCAAGTCCTTGTTTCTGAAGAGCAGCATAGTGAAATTGAATAAGAACTTCCAGTGTATAATAATCTATTCTAATAATAATCCATTCTAATAATAAGCACCTATAAACTGCAATATAACCTCTATCCCGCGTCTCTCTAGTTGAAAACAATGTCCAAAATTCAAGACATCAAGATTTACAAAGGAAGTACCTGTTATTATTCACAGCCAGATTGAAAAGAGCCATGGCTCCAACTTCCTGAGCTGTCTCATTCCTTGCTTGCAAGGCCGAGTCCAAAAACCGCAATAATGCTTCAACAAAACCATTTGCCCCCATGTATATTCTGGCTTCTTCATCATCCTTTAGCAAGTGCCTTATCTGTTCTACCACTTTGCACTGTTTTGTTATGTCGTCTTCTTTTTCTAAGATGACCAAAAAGTCTTTATATCTTTCGAATAAATTGACCCCACATTCATGCTCCTGTGGAGAAACATCTTCAACTTCATTTCCTTCAGCTTCCTCAATAACACCACTATCCTCCAAGGGTACCACCTTCACACCCTTGAACTTGAAGTACCCAACATTATTGGTTAATTTTGATTTTGCAGTATCACTGTCTGACAGAGCCAATCTCCAGTAGTTCAGATCAAGAGACTCGGGAGGGCCATCTGGAACAGGAACTCCATTCTGTTCACACCAACTAGCAACTAGACCCTTTACACAGTAATTTGGAGTCAATCCAAGATGACACAGCTGCTGCTGAGTTTTTGGGCATGTCTTGTGCCCATCGCTAAACCACTTCTCTATGCAGATTCTTTCATACGTCTGTCCAGAAGCAATAATTACAGGATCATACATGAGTTGCAATGATATTGGGCACCTTAATTCTTCAGGAGGGACAGGAATCTGCCCAGATCTCCTGAAGTTTGGCTTGAAGTTAAAAGAGCTGAGTTTTGAGAGTTGTCTGTCAAAGGCATGGCCATTAATTCCAGGCCCACTACCATCCTCAAATGATCCTTGAACAGTTGGAGAACAAGGTGTAGAACCCTGTGAGTCATTATCATCCGAAAATTCATTTCTAAATAATTTTGAATATTTTCTCATTAGATGCAAAAGATAAGCCACAATTGATTCCTTTCTTTTGTCTTCCTCAGCACGAGCTCTGTCTATAAGTTTCTTCAAAGCCCGTCTCTCTCTAAGTGCAGCTCTTGAAGATGTGATACCAAGTCTAGAAGCAGCCTGGTGAAAAGATTCAAGTTCACCAGTGTCGTTAGAGTTGTTGAATTTTCTACCTTGCTGGAGCAATGCAATTATCTCGTCACCAACTTGTTTCTCCATCGAATCAAGTGAGAATTCAATCCCCATAAGATCAATCAAAATTTCTGATATCTGAAATTAGAAAAAGGCTGGGTTGACATCGCTTCCTTCAAGAAGAACCAATGAAATACAAAAGGAGAATGCACACTACTAGGTTAAGAACTTAAATGAAAAGCAATAGAAGAGGAGGAGGAGATGACTGCAACATTTACGATGCATAAGGCAGATAGATCTACAGGATGAGGCTCAAAAGTCCAGAAGATATGGTAAAATTTGAACAAACCAATGTCCGAAATGCTCAAATCTCAAGTTGCCCCGAAAAAATAGCTAAAACATTATTTTTCAACCAGTTTAAAAGTAGCAAAACCACATACTTATCTTGATCCAAAAATCGTCTTTGCAATACACAAGCACTTCAAATGTCCATTAATGAAATATTAATGATGCTTAATTAATACATGCAAGACTGATTAGAGCATGCATGTATTGGACCACATCAAAGACTAACAGTAGTAGCAGGATCAAGTTAGATCACTAAAAGAAAGAACTAATATAAACGTTACCTGTGAACCAATAGCTTGTGAAACAATATCTTCGACACGCCTCAGACCATCTTCAAGAGCGCATCTTGCCTTCTCGAACTTTAGAACAACAGAGTCTCCAGTTATAGCCTGATCAAAAGAATGTGTTAGTGAATAAGTGGAGAAAGAAGAAATAAAATTCGACGGCTTTCAGTATGATAAAGTCCAAATTTCCAACTATGAGGAATAGCATGCAAGTCATTGTACTATCAGAAAAACAGCTGAGTCGCCACTGTTTTCACGCAATCAAATATTTCCTAGGAGCTGTCTATCCAAATAACAGGAAAGCGAGGAGATAAATCGTATCTTCTGGTTACCAAAATGACAACCAGAAAAAAACGAATAGTTCACTAAATGGCAAATGCAGGTTAGATTTTTTATGACGTTTAGTGTGAGGGGATGAATTGAGAACCAAAGTCAAGAAAAAAATAGCTTAGATAAACACCACATGGTAAACAAGTTCACAGCCATACCAAGTAAAGTTTACTACACTCTGCACAGTGTTGAAGAATATTCTTCGTCTTCTCAAGGGCAATGTGCAATGCACACAATGCTTGAATGCCTGATGTACTTCTTGGCCTTGCTGCTTCCAAGTCAGGAAATATCCCCAATACTTTAGCATAAATTGCTGATAAACTCTTACACATCCCTCCATGCAACTACAAAACCAACCACATTTTTTGTCTTTTTGTCAATTGCTTGCAACATTCATGAATTACAATAAAGACCTTAGAAAGTTGTGATTGATATTACATAACACAACAAAAGAGTTAAACCATCAAAGATGCTGCAACAAATTGGATTCAATGCCCTCAAAAGTACCTCCAAATCATCAGGTGAACTATATTTTTTCCTTAACGTAATCAAACTAAATCCTGCTACCAAACATGACCCAACTATTATTATTAACAAAAGTGTCATTTTTTCAAAGAGAATCATCATGCACCAAAATGGCTGAATTAAAAAGCATAAGTGTACCGTTAGACAAAACCTTTCATTGAGAACAAAATGCCAAATATCAAGTACTAAAGGAAAAAGAATCAAAACGAGTCAGACAAACATGTACATAAGAACCCTCCAAACATCCAATATATAGAACCATCCAACAACCTAAAGGCAGAATATACCAATTAGACATACCTTTGGTTCCCCAATTGAGAGCAAAATTTCTTCAACTTCAGCAGTTTCCATGATTCACATTAACGGGGATTCAACTTTACATCACCTGAAAAATTAGTACGTAACTAGAAATAATCAGAATCTATGAATAAGGTAATGCACCAATAACCATGGCAAGTTAACTTAATAAAAAGAGAAAATTTTAAACAATAATAAAAGTAAAAATCAACCCCAAACGGAAAATAGCAAAACTCAAATCCTCATCCAGATTGTGGAAACGAAGAGATGCTAAAAACAAAATCCTCGCTTCTTTAACTAAAAACCCATCACTTGAAAAAACAAATTCTGACATGTCAGAATACAAGTTAGTTCCTACATAATTGGGATTCGGATGAGATCAGAAAGGCATAATGAGGCAAACGATGCAATAGCTTCGGTTGGAGCAAAGTGGAAAATTTTGTAGTTTTACTTATAAACTTCTTTAACCAAAAATATAGGAGGGGAAAAAATCTTAACCGATGTAGAAGGAAAATATGCGTTCAAAACAACAGATGAAAACGAGTACAGCAAAGCCCAAGCCTAAAATCCAACCAAAGAGCAAATGTTTTTACCCAAATGATGTACAATCATGATCAAGCAGAACCAAAATACAAAAAGGTTTGCAATTAATCACGTACAATGATTGACGGAGGCTCGAGGAAATGAAGACTTGAGCAGAAATTAAGGACCATGTGTTGTATTGGCCTTATCACAAGCAGAAACTTTAATTGCTTCCTTTGACCAGCTTTAGCTAATTTCACTAGTTCTCTCTCATATATTCAAGAGATATTCAAGAAACCATATAGGAAGAAAGAGAAAGGGCTGCTTTTCAGATTTGGACTTGAGGGAGAAAGAGATGATTATGATGGTGATGATGATGGAAATTGGAAAGCCAAAGGTAATGAGAGAGGGAGAGGGCTTTTGGTTAATTTTAGAAGAGTAGGGAAGAGAGGGGTCAGGGGAGTAAATAGGGAGGAATATTTGAAATTACTATTTAAATAGGGGTACAAAATAAAATAGATGATATCAAATCTGGGGACTATGAGTGAAGGTTAATTTTTTCAGTGTTCTGTTATGGAAAGTACTCTTTCATCTTTTTTTTTTTGGATTTAAAAATGATTTTCGAGGGCTTTCTCTAGAAAAAAATAATAATTTTGGAGGGGCTCTGGGAATTTTGAAGGCCGATTTTGTCTCCCAAGTTCATCGGCCGACAGTTGCCGACCTCCTGGTTTGTCGGCTAGCAGATCTGGCTTAAATGTGATTTGTCCATTTTGCCATCCTTCCTTCTCTTTCTAATCACGGGGGTTACCCGACTTCTTTTTTGAACGATTTTCACTTTCACCGGCACTTTATACCTTGAGTGACCACGGATTTTTTTTTTTTCTTCCTTCATTGGATACGCAGCAGTTTCAGGTGTTAGTTTTCATATACAATGATTATAATGGTGCCTATTCGTATGATAAATTAGATATAATTCAAGTGTTGTTAACAAA
The DNA here is from genome assembly GCF_003713205.1 of Coffea eugenioides. NCBI lineage: Eukaryota > Viridiplantae > Streptophyta > Magnoliopsida > Gentianales > Rubiaceae > Coffea > Coffea eugenioides. Next base: position 46,324,603 of record NC_040045.1, on the reverse strand, counting down.
TAACATTAATCTTTGCTATACTGACAGTGTATACACTGTCAGCGTTGGATGAATGACAATTATATAAAATTTAAATTTAAAATTTAACTTTTGTACTCGTATCATGAATCAAATGACAATAGTGTATATAAGTGTACGCGATAAAAATTTCAAGTCTGCAAAACGACCAGAAAAATACACGACAAATATATTATATATAAATTTAGGAAAATATGTAGGTACAATCTCTGGGGTTTTCTCGAACTTGTGGAGAGTTTCCCTCGATTCTTCTCCTCGAACACCAATCCAAGGGCTTCGCAGCTTGTTCTTGGATCCACCACCGATTCTTTCAAATCTTGATATGGAAGATTTGAAGAACTGGAAAATATTTGAAGGCTCAAGCCTTGATATGCGGAAGACTTGAGGAGCTTAGAGACACAGACCTTAGTAGTTTGGAACTTCACCACTTGAGTGTATGAGATGCCTCCTGGTGTGTGCCTCTGTATCTGTGTGTCTGTGTGTGTGTCCTTGATTTGGTTGAGAGGCCCCCTATTTATAGCTGTAGCAAGAGGTAGAGGCTGAAAACCTGTGTACCACTTTACTTGCAAGACGTGCAGTCATATTAGAACTGTGCCAGTCAAATATTATCTCTTCATTTTATATTTATCAATAAAGAGATAGGTAATTTCCCGATTGGCCAAGTCTGTGGGGACAAGTGACGTGGCGCCGTCTGCTTGGACAGACCATTGCAGTATATAAGAGATATATATGGATCAAACGACTCTAAATATTATCTCTTTAATAAGAAATAAATATTTAAATGTCTATCCATTAGACATGTGATATGATATGATTTGGTTGGTGGAGATATCCCTGCAATTTGAATAAATTTGGAACACCTCACCTTGACACGTGGAGAAATATAATTGGCCATTTAATAACCAAATTTTCCAAGTGTACATGACATGTGGAAATACCCGATTGGATAGAAATAAGCCACAAAAATAATTTATAGACCAATGGTAATTTTTAGAATTTAATTAAAATTCCATCTTCTACAATAAGATTTATGAATACTCGCCAGAAGAATCATAACTATGATAATATACAATGATAGTTTTACATCTCAATTGCTACTGCATTTCTAGTTGTTAACTTGCAGGTATAATCATTTTTCTCATTTGCCCTGTAATGAGCTTGCATTAGTAAAAGAAAAGCCAGTTCCGTGGAATAGTTGAGGATTGACATGCAAAATTAGAGCATTATCATTACCGTTTTGAATGCTAGAAATAAATGATCGAAAAATCAAATTCTCTGCTTAAATATTATGCCAAGGATCGTCTGAGATCTAAGAATTATTAGATTTGATAATTAACTCGGAATTGATATATTATCTACTCAAAGAAAAAGGATGAATAGACCTAATAATAAGCAGATAATTAGATTTTATTGAAGTCTTCAAGGTGGAGCGGAACCACATCCGGGCGCTAATAAATGATTAATTAAACCTAAGCAAAAGAGAAACAGTAATCAAGTGCAATAACAAGAATCGGATGATGAATAAGCATCATTTATGTTTTTTTTTATTATTATTATTATGGTGGCTGCTTCAGCATTTTTAAGTGATCAAGCACTTTGTGAAAGGATCTGATTTAAGTGGCAAGCGGGTGAGGACCTCAGTCGAAAAAAGAAACCAAAAAAAAAAATAAAGCGAATTAGGACATGATAGTGCTTATTATTGATTGCCTAATAAAATCTGCAAAGTGCGCCATGAAATATAGCCTGACGTGTAAACCATCCCGATTAAACCCAAGTTATACTTTAATAACCGTGGAATCCAATTTGGCCACATTTTATTTTCTAGATAAAGGGAAGCCAATAGTAAAACCCATGCAATAAACTATCTAACCTGCCTGCATATTACGATGTTCTTGATTTAAATGTCAATTTCCCGTATTTGTACTTTCATCAAAAAACATATTTTAATGTCATTTTGTGATGTTCATGATTTATCATCTTGGTAAGGAGTTCATTTATGAAATAAAGATTCTTTAACCAAATTAACTAAGGCTTTGTTTGGATTGCATTTGTCTGAACTTTTTTGTAAAAAAAATTACTATAATGATTTGAAATATGTGAGATAAAAAAATTAATTGAAAAATGTGTCAACGGAAACGTTACAATTTTTATTTGAAAATCTAGAATCCAACACACACCCTAAACAATCTATTGGATATAGATATAGAGGGTAAGAGGACTTGAAATTGGATGCAAATATATCTACCGACAATTCAACACTAAATCATTTCCAATTAAGGTTATACTCCTAAGTAGCCTTTTTATAATTTAACCTGCATATGCAACAAATTAAGACAATTGCATCTGTTAAATAGTAGTGGTAAATCATTAACAAATATGAGTCAACCAATGACTAATTGTACAATTTGTATCATAATTTGATTATAGTATTTTTACTTAAAAATAATATATCAATACAGTTTTCGCATTGACAGTTTGATTCAAGATGATTTCTTAGGAGAAGCCGAACATGTATTAGCACATGATTTTAGTCTCACTTCTAAACTTTAAATCTATGTACTTTCCTCTTTTTTGTTTTATTTATCAAATCCATGAATGTGGACAAAAAAACAGTTTGGCAAGGGTCTTGATATAAAAGTTAAAAGGTTGAAACGTTTTAGAAACTGGATGTCATAAGTTCAAATTCCTCTTTTTTCCTCCTCTTGTTCTTGAATTCCACATCCCCCTTGTGGGGCCGGGGCCGGGGCGGGGATAGGGAGGTGCGAAGACTAATGAAAAAGGAATGCAAGGGGGATCACATGAACGATTAGGACGCTGGTGACGGCTACGGATTGGGGCAAAAAGGTAAATTCGTATTAATTTGATATTGTCGTCCCCCCAACTCTGACCAGCGGATGTCGCCACGGCGAACTTGGATTTAAATTAGTATCAGATCAGTGCCAGTCCACGTGGGTGAAGTTTTCACCATCGATTTTCACACAATTATTTTGCAGCGCAATTGAACCTGCCAAGTGCCACCCAAGTCACCCCAAAACAAGGGAAAATTAAAATTGCCAAAGCCAGATCCGTAATTAGCGGAAACGTTTGTGCTTATCCTATGATATGGAGTGAAATCGTGCTCCAAGTAGTCCACTCTAGATTAGGCCTCTACATCGGGTCTAATGAGTCGGACTTTCGTAAGCTGGAGGTCAACTCATTTAATTTGTAATACTTTCAAACTTCAGGTTATGAGTTTCGCGCTAATAAATGTGAAACTCATATTCAACGCACATAATATTCGAGTTATGAACCTTATTTGAATTTAGTCCAAATTCACTTATTATTCAATTTTCTTAATATAATTTTCATAACTATTAAGTTGTAAAACTAATTTAACATTCACATGAGTACAACATTAAAACTAAATATGAACGAGTAATGGTTCTTAAAAAGTATAAATCAAGATTTTTTTCAACAATATTTATATTTAATTTGTTCAAAGTACATAGAAAATAGTAATGAAATATGTGATCATAAGCCAATATATTTTCAACTATTAAAATTTTTTCATAGTCTTGTGACTTGAATCCAAACATACCAACACAAAAAGAAATCAATTAATATTATGCTAAGACAAAAATTTATTCAATGAATAAAAAATAATTACTCAATAAAAATATCATATAATTGGGTATAGAATTGATTAATTGTATATAATATAATACCAAAACATAAATATTATATATATCAGTATAAAATCAAAATATAAATATTGCCTATATTATATATATATATATAAGTAGGGCCAGACCTATATCGGGCTTGAGTCTGATAAATCCCAAGCTCGACTCATAGTTAATGAGTGCCTAGTTTTGAAGCCCAAACTCAGCCCAGCTCACTGATATTGTAGATTCATCGAGCTTTTTATCGGGTTGAACGGATTGGACTCGGACTAGTCCGACCCTATTGAAAATCATACTTTGGATTGCTAGTTTAAAAATAAAAAATGTGAAATTTTGAAGTTTTGGTAAATAAAAAATATTGTAGATATAGGTGAGGTTAAAAAGGTGATCAAAAAATATGAATTTTTTGAAGTTTTGGTTAAAAGATATACTGTAGATGTATGAGAGATAAAAAGATAATTAAAAAATGTGTTTATAAAAAGCATCAAACTGAGTAAATCTTATTATATACACTGACCACGTATACACTATCAAGATTTGATATATGACACATGCGCAAAATTTAAGTTTTAAATTTAAATTCGAATTATGTGTCCATGGTGAAAGTGTATACACTGTCAGAAGATTAATCCTAAACTTTTTACTTAAACAATAGCAATCCGAATATGGCTATTTTTCTTTCTATGGGTTATGTTTTCTTTGAAGCTCAGTAATTTTGGTTTGATATGCTTGCTACTTTTTTTTTCCTTCGTGCACAATATATCTTTTGCCTTTTTCGACATTCTCTTCTACAACTAATTTTTGAAAGCCATGTTGGAAACTAGCTTTGAGAGGAGAATCATAATTTAAATTCCAACAGTTTGGTTCCTAAATCAAAATATAGTTTAAAGAAGAAATAATTGATCCTCGTTGCTTTTTATTTTAAAGAAAAAGAAAAACAATTGGCAAAATATAGCCCCTAATTGTTCCACTTTCTATCCGAAGAAGAAGAAGAAAGAGATAATTTTTTGATCAAAAGAAGAAAGAGATAATTGACAATTTTAGCAATCACCAATAACGAAAGTCACATATAGATATTAGTCAAAACAACAAGATTAAAATTTATTTTTACCTAGGTCAGCAAAAATTTATGCAACTAGTTTTTTTATTTATTTATTTAAGGATTTTTCTCTAACGGATTGACACTCCTTAGTGTGCTTAAGTTACATTTAACCAATATCTTGAATACAACATTCACCCTCTTGCATTTTGACATTTTTTCCGAATCAAATTTTTTACTTTTTAAAAAAATTGATACATGAAACTTCTCTTAAAAAGTGTTTACTGGGCCTGCTAGCCAAACTCCCTTTTATTTTATTTTTTCAGCCTATTAGACTTCATTGTTAGAAATGGAAAGTGAATGTGATTTGTGTGCACATTTTAAGTATTTTATTTAATTATTGTAGCTAACATCCACACGATTGCCATCATCGTTAGTAATTGGTCAAATTCTTTTAATTGTCTATTTTTCATATCAAAAGTAACAATATTAAAGATTATATTTGTTTACAATCAAATTTGAAAAATTACGTCATCGAAGAGTCTAAACTTTAGGTACCGAAACTGCAATTATTCCTTGCTTCAAATGATAAATGTTTGCCTTTTGACACCTAACTTAGGAATTGAAGGGTGGAATCGAGGATCCCTTTGTCCCATGCTACCAGGACAAGGCAAAAAAGGACGTCGAATTGAACGCCTTCCAAGTGCTAATACACATTCCAAAAAAGAAGTGGATTAGCAAGTGATGGACTATCATTCCAAATTTATTCGTGCATTCATGAAGGGCAGTCAAATCGTGCCTGCTTTACGAATAGGATCGAGGTTCCGGCAAAGTTGCCGGAAACTGTTCGTAGAAGCTTGGGAGGGCAGATTGTACAGCTACAGGCGGAAGGGCATGCGACAAACTATTTTATTTATCCAAAACCCACATCCCACAAGAAAACATAAATCCTTAGGAAGTAAACCAAGAAAAAAAAAAAGGGATTTATTCCATTCAAAGCAAACACTTGAAAAGCCCAAATTGAGATTACAAAAGTGGCTTGAGTTTACTATACCATTCGGATTCAAAATAAAAGCATAGCCAATCAACAACTCACCTTGAACTTGAGCTCGAATTCTTGGTGCTCATTTGAATTGCTATTTTTTAAATTTTTTTTATAAAAAATGTATCATAATAATTTGATTTGATGTATGTAAAATAACAATATTTGTCCCTAGAAAAACTGTTATAGTTTTTAGCTTTTTGCCTGCTCACTTCCTAAAAAATTGGGTGACAAGAACGCATAATGCAGCATAAATCATCAGTCCAAAAGTTGGTGGCCACCACCAAAGCATTAAAGCTTGGTGGGGTGGGAGGCAAGCGCTCACCAAATCTTGCCTCCTACCAATTGCCACATTAAAAGTAACTTTGCTTAAAAAAATTCAGACGGGTGGGTGCGTAATGCATCCGTTAGGTCCGGTGATAATTCAGTCCCCCTTCGAATTATCCATATGACTCCTTAGATCCGTTCCCTCCCCTAATATAAGATAGATTAGATTATACAACAGTTATGTCTCTGGAAAAAAGAAAAGAAAAAGAAAGGATGCATGCTGCACCATGTTGTGATGATAATTGTGCACGTGCTTTGAAATACAGATGAATTGACTATGAATTATTGGGTGGGGATGAGATATGCGGTGCTAGCGCGATGCATGTAGCAACCCATGCGGGCTAAGACCGACAGAGTGCGCCATGGTGGCTGCTCCGGGGAGCAAGAGGACAGCCACATATTATCAATCAATTAACATCGTCCATACATGAGGACACGATCTAGTTCTTCCAGTCTCTCAATATTGTCTCGATCGCGCTAGCTATTCTGAACAGGGAATTATTAGTAAATTAGGTTGCGCGGTTCTTTCATGATTCTGATGTTAAATAAACCTTTTTTTTTAAATTTTTGGTCACCAATTATAAACCTGTTTGAGTGCTCTGTCGATGAACAATTATTCGAACTCTGAACCAGGCTCAAATTTGTTCCTAATTTGTTGGTTTCTTTCGTATCCACCTCTGAAGATTAGATATAATAGTATTTAATACCACCATCTTTTAAGATTTACGGCTACATATTATTAGTTCGTACAACCAGCTGAAATGGCCTGTCTAATCAATCATCATTCATTTATTCTCATCACGCATGCATAACATTTTCATTTTTGCGCTCAAATTGATTCGAGTTGGAGGCCCTTCTTGCCTGGGTAAAAAACTTTTTTCGAACGGTTTGTATTTGAATATATATATATATATATGCCAGTAAAATTTAGAGTACAGAACATGAACCCGACACCTCCTTCAAGGACAATAATGAAGATATTAGTTAGGCTCATGATTTTTTGTTGATTAATCATTTGATCCCTACCTAAGGAGACTACTAGGGTTCTGTCTTCTATGTCCTTTAGCAATATTCTTTCCTTCTTTTTTTTTTTTTTGTTTTTGTTTTTGCCCCAATTTGGCCATTAATGTACGGGAACATAGTAATATTATTATTATTATTCTTTCTCTTGAACAAGGAGTCAATATTAATATGGGACGACAAACAAAAGGGGTCAGAGTCAAACAAATGATTGCTTGTTGTATTATGATTGATTGTGCTCAAATTTTCAAATGAAGTGGGAACATTTGGATTGGAGTCCAACAACGGTTTCATATTATTCAGAAGATGGGAGTGGGATTAATTAATTAAGAGTTGTAATCGTACTACTACTTTTTTTTTTTTAATTTAGTTTCTCCTTTTAATTAAGCATCTTACCTGCCTTTGCCGGTGGCGTATATATATACATACACACACATGAGTCAACCTTAGGCTCATAATTAAAGTCCAAGCAGTAGCAGCGGATTCCTTGCGTTGGTCCTACCACTACCATGCATGCCATGTTATTGCAGGTATGTACTTTTCTAGTGAAGGAAGGAAAGGGTTCTCCTCTCCGCCACAACTTTTTTGCGTACGTACGAGGGGTGAGATATTTTTTTGCCTTGCTGGTGCTGTTACTTGTGTGGGATGTGGAGCATAGGGTACTAACTCTTCGGATCCAGGTATGAGAGGGAAGCGTTATATATGGTCATTAATGAATGCCTGCTCATGATGATGAATCGATCGATGATGCATAAATAAACATGGAGTTACTAAAACTAATTGAATTTGATTACCTCTGCAGCTTAATTTGGTAATGCCATTCCAATTCCAATTTAAGATCTCTCGTACATACGAAACCCTCCTCTATATATATATATATATCTATATTTGAATTCTCGCAAATCAGTGGCCCTCCATTTGAATTTCCGTTGCAGTTATGATAAAAATCATCATGCATGCATGCCTGTCATGTCGGTGATGTCCAATCCATTATCCATACATAGGAGCATTTTGTTATAAGTAGTAGTAGTAGTATTTGCCTGCCATTTGGCACCAGTTCTTTTTTTTTTTTTTGTTTTTGTTTTTGTGGCGAATGCCATTCCAACTGTTTATCAATCAATGAATCAAAATTCAAAAGAAGCAAAGGGTTGGTGTCCGTACGATCCAATTAGCTACTGAACTCTCGGCTTTTGTTTTCTTGTGGGTATAAATTCTGAGCCGCAGATGGATGAATTGTGCATGATTGATCTCAACAACCGCCCAAAGACTAACAACAACGTTTGGATTGGAGGTTTAAATTCGTGGGGTACGTTGCATTGATTGGGCAGTTTTCTTTTGGGTGGACTGCGTCGTCTTAATAAGGAAATAAGAATAATAATAATGTTGGATTCAGCAAATGCATGTGAATTGTGATCCACAATTACAAAAAAGTTGGTTGCTTGCACCTTCTTTGCATGAAAATCCACCTCAATAATCAATCAACCTCCCTGCTTAGAGATGAATATTTATAAATGAGGTCGGTGAGTGAAAATGGTCATAACTCAATATTTATATATATATATACACCCTGTAACAAAGCAATTAGTTAGTTTAAATTGTCAAGAATTGAGATATTCCCATTAATTACTCGATTCAATATTTTTTTTCTCTCTCCTGAAAGTAGCGATTTGTCCCGCAATAATTTGTGTCTAAACCATTTAAGTCGCAATTTATCTTGTTCCATTACGTTGTCTTACAGAAGTAAGTATGTTTTTACAATATAAATCTAATCCCCACAGTAACTTAAAAAATCGATAACTTTTGAAGTCCTGCAAGGGACTTATCTACCCAAACACCCAACATTCAAAAGTCGCAATTTATCTTAGTAGCAGTCTTTTTTGAAGCAAAAGTCTCGCGTGGCCCCTAAAAGTAATGATTTTTCCTTTCTCCGTTTTACTAATTTGATGAACGCTGTACTGGACGACTGACTGTCAGTAGTGGCATGCCAAATGAATGCTACTTCTGGACACATTTTTTATTTCTCATAAAAAAAAATGCTTGCACCCGCTGGTTTGCCCGAGAGGTTAAGGGGGAAGACTTAAGATCTTCTGCACATAAGTGCGCATGGGTTCGAACCCCATAGCCAGCAAGATTGAAGAATCATTTTTTGATTTATATTTCAGCCCTCAGTTTCCAAAATCATTTTTGACGTATCTCTCAACCTTCAGTTTCCAAAATGGAATTCTCAAAATCTTCTAGGCCATAATTTTACGACCCTCTGTCTAGGCCATAATTTTACACCATTTTGGAAAAACACTCTTCTTCAGGAAGTTGCATCTTCTTCGACTTAAATTCATATAATGATGGATGGGTTCTGGGTTGTCTACTGGACACCTGTTAGAGAAATCATATGATGATCATTCCATCAATCATATTGAATAATGCAAGAAGCTAAAGTAATTAGGATTTACTCTCAAACCCCCTTACCAAAAAAAGGGAAACAAATATAGGTTTGTTTCCAACATTATGCTTGCTCATTATTCTAATAGAGGAGGCCAAATTGTAAAAGTACCCAATCCCATAGAACCTTTTTTTTGTTGTCGAGTGGGAGGGTTTAAAGTCAAAATCTCCTACTTCCTATAATCCCTTCCTCTTTACCGTCCAACCCAACTCTTTTCCTGAAACTCGGTTATAATATTGCTATCCAAACACAGGCAAAAATATTTTTTTTTTTCATGTTAAACTAGTAAGACCAACTTTTGTTATGCTGTTTACTAATCATCGCAATTCTGAAGGTATTTAACTTGCCGTGTCATGTTAGCCATTGCCTTTCAATGAAACGCAGCCCATCTCTCTTCCGAGTGGGCCTAATAGACGGTGTGGGTACGTGGAGCCCAACTCCGTCGCCAGATCCAATCCTCCTCGAGCCCTCTGTCTTTAAAAAACGAGTCCGCTTCGATTTAAGAATCCGGGTCCCCATTTTATTCGTACTATTCTAATGCTTTAAATTAGCGCTGGAGTTTTGAGCAAGAAAACTTGAATATATTCGCAGTTGGACAGTGAATTGCCAAATTTTTATCCCGTAATTATCTGCTCTCTGCAACAAAGAGGTAAGGAAAACGTAAATCTTGCTCTCCGTCTACTGTCATTGATCGCAATTAACTTTACGATTGGGCTGATTTCTTTATCCAATTCATGAGAAATTTTTAGTTTAGGTAATTTCTGTACTTTTAGCCGAATAAAGATGGACAAAGAGAGAAATCAAAGTTTGTTTATCTTTGATTTTCTGTTTGATTGCTCAAAAAATTTTTTTTTTGGTCGAAGGTGACAATGATGAAGATTGACTTCAGTGGACTTGAGCCGAATTCTTTGTTGAGGGGAAACCCTAATGAATTGCTGAGCGGGCTTTCGACTGCCCCAGAATTTCAGATTCCTAATACTAATGATGTAAGCCTTTTTAATAAGTATCTTTTCCTCTTTTGTTGTTGGTTTTTTCTTATTTTTAATTTAACAAAATTTGGTTTGATGTTGTGTCTAGTTTGATGGGTTTCAGAAAGAATCGGTTCAAATGGTTAAGCCAGCAAAGGGAACGACAACTTTGGCTTTCATTTTCAAAGAAGGTGTTATAGTAGCTGCTGACTCGCGTGCTAGCATGGGCGGTTATATATGTAAGTATCTGGATGTTTTGATTGAGCTGATGTTCTTGTGTTATATGAGGTTGTAAGGTATAATTTGTGGTTGAATTCTATTATCCTTAGAGGGTGATTTTGAAAATTTACTGATACTGGTTGGTGCTGATCGCTATATTGTGATTGGTGATTTTATGCAACAATATTGGCTGTTTAATAGTTCAACATGTTCGTTTTAGAGTTCTGTTAAGAAAATACGTTAGGATGTTTTATTGTTTGCTGTTTAATAGTTTTGAGGTTGAGGCTTTTTTTTTTTGGCTTCATAACGGCTTTATCTAGGCTGTAGCAAAGCATGGAAAATGTTTGAGTTTGAAATCTTTAATTTTCCTTGGATCTATGACTCCCGATACTTATGTCATTAGCTATCTGAATGCCTTAAAAGCAATATTTTGTCGTAACAGTACCATCTTATGATATTGGTTTTTAGGACAAATCAAATTTGACCATCCTAAAACTTCATTTGGTTGTGAGGCTTCTACATTTCTTAATTCTGCTAACCATCCATCAGCGTTTACCAAGTTGCATGTGAAAGGAGTGATTTTGCTGATGTAGTTTTCTGCTAAGGTCATTAGAAAGATGTATCTTGTAATTTGAGTGCAGTAAACTGGTAGACTAAACAACCTGCAGGTTGAAACTGCCTTGGGAGCATCCTTATGGTCATTTGTAAAGCTCCTCTAGCATCGTCTCATGTTGTGGATAAACATATATGAGAAGTGTAACTTGAATGAGGTGTGCAGTTGTATAAATTAAGGTGATCCAACAAAGTAATTATAGTTCATTTTATGCTCTCTCTCTCTCTCTCTTACTTAGTTGAGCGTGTACCTTTCTTTTGAAACTTAGCACTTGAGAACTTGCTCATAGATATCAGAATTCTTACGGAGTGTATGATTTCCTCATCCTAGCTAGTCAATAACTGTGGGCGTATGAAGCAACATGCCCCTGTGGAATGATCAACAGAGTTGCAGATAGTGCAGATCCTTGGGTTGGTCACTGTTTGTCGTACCTTGGGCTAGGCTAGTTCTCGATGTATGCTCTTGATACCTTTAGCTAGGGTGAATGCATTGAATGTTGGATGTACTCTTTTGTTGCTAGCATGTCTCTGTTGTTAGCATGTCTCTGTTGTGATCTTCTGCATTAGGGGCCCATATTAGAGAACCCAAGCGTAATTGCCCTTGTAGTAGCACTGCTTGCCCTGGTTAGCATAGTTTGGTACCCATTTGAATGGCTGATATGTGTCATATTTGGATGTCACTTTTACCCAGATTCTTATATGCTGTGATGGACCTATATACCCCACCATTTCTTAATTAATGTGATGGGCCGTATACTTTTGAAATGTAAACATAGCTTTCTACTGAAGCTATTTCTGATGATGTTCATTTTTTGACAAATCAAAATTTTGCCGTAACTAAACTTTGTCCACTGCATTCTGAAAATCTACAACTGTTGTATTAAAGATTGGAAAAGCTTAGCAAAAGAAGATGTTGCTTGTCGTTAAACTTAGTTTTTGTCATACTTTTACCGAGCTCTTCAATTTGCTTATCATGCAAAATGAGGAATATGCCATGAAAACTAAGCCACAGTGTTGATCCTGCAGCTTAATATCCTTTGGTGATTTTTAAAGAATAAAATTTGTATTAGCTATTAACCCTGTTTTAACTCACAGCATCACAATCTGTCAAGAAAATCATTGAAATTAATCCCTACATGCTGGGCACAATGGCTGGAGGTGCTGCTGACTGCCAGTTTTGGCACAGAAATTTGGGAATAAAGGTGCTTTTACTGTGCTATCTTTTCTTCTGATTTGCATCACATTTTAATACTGTTTTTACCAAATAGAGCAGGTACTATGCAGAACCCTCTCTTAGTGATACTATTATGTCTAGAGAGCAAGCGCTATGTTGTGTCCTCCTTTTTTCTGTTGGATCCATGCTGCTCAATGATGCTAAAGTACATGGATAGTGGTTATTCTTTTTTTTTCTTTAGTAGTATTTCAAGTAAAAGTTGTAATCAAAATCTGGGTTAATATAGCTCTCTAGAATTATTGAGCATTCCCTAATCTGTTTGCTTGATTTAGTATTCAGGTAGAATCAGGTGATTAGGGAAACTTAAAAGTTGGGATGAACGTTGGCCATCATGCATGTTAACTGCCTCTGGATTTTACATGTTCCATGCATTAGATTATATATAAATGACCATATCAAAATTTAGGAGTTGGGGAAACAATAAATGAATGGAATCATGTTTACAGGGACAGAATAAGTCATGAAATTTTCCTCTAGATTTTAAAATTTCTGCAAGATGGGTGCTAAATATAGAAAAATTGGACGATTAGCAGGCAAAGATCTTATCCCGCTTCAGAATTAGTCAAGTAACGGTTCCTTTCTGCTAACTTTGCAACATTTCATCAATGTAATGTTTCGGGTCTGTCATTACACATTTTTCTTTGGAAGTTGGTTTGCGTGTGCCTATTAAGCCCATCTGGAAAAGCAGAAAGCCTAGTAAAAAGTTAGTTACTTGTACATAATGCATTATCTGGCTATGGGAAGAAAATTGATCGGTAGTCTTGCATATTTCAGTGCCGCCTACATGAACTCGCAAACAAGAGAAGAATTTCTGTTACGGGGGCGTCAAAGTTGCTAGCCAACATACTGTACTCTTATCGTGGAATGGGGTTGTCTGTCGGAACAATGATTGCTGGGTGGGATGAAAAGGTACTGCTGGTTTTCTGCAGGGATTTATCATGTATTTTGTATGCAGATATAGCATCAACTCTATGTTCTGACTGAGCATTCTTTATGCGTTTGGTTAGGGTCCTGGCCTATACTACGTGGACAGTGAAGGGGGACGGCTTAACGGAAACAGATTCTCTGTCGGATCTGGTTCACCATATGCTTATGGTGTTCTTGATAGTGGGTACGTTCTTTATATATTTTTCTGCTCCATTCAATCTTAGCAATTCTTTGTTGTTTCAGTGGGTCGGAAGTGAAGGCTGGGGTCTGCTTGCATCATTCTTTAAAATGCTTGCCTTTTTCGGGAGTTTCTAATTAAATAAAGCACGGGTGGTTGCTAATTTTCCTGAAACTTCTTTTCTCTTGGTCACTTATCTAGGTACCGCTTTGATATGTCCGTAGAAGAGGCTGCAGAGTTGGCCAGGCGTGCGATTTACCATGCTACATTCCGGGATGGTGCCAGTGGTGGTGTTGTCAGTGGTATGCTTCCTCTCTCCTCTGCTTGTAATCCGATTCTATACCTGAAAATTTGTCGGTCTGTTCTAGTCTTAAGCATGTTTTTTCTGTTGCTTTGTCTTTCTGGTTTTCAGTTTATCATGTGGGACCTGATGGGTGGAAGAAGCTCTCTGGCGACGATGTTGGGGAACTTCATTATGCATATTATCCAGTTGAGCCAACAGTTGAACATGAAATGGCAGAGGCATCATCTTCTTGAGATACTACGATATTTGGGGGGGTGGATTTTACCTTCATATATGTTCACAATTTGTACTTTGATATTAATCTTGCAAACAGTTCCCAGGAGACCTCCTTTATGGTTTTCTAGTTTCTTCGGACTGTAGGATTCGAGAATGCTACATTTATTTTTCCAGATTTTGCTTCTTGCTGGTTCTGCTTTTGGTCAATGTAGATTATTCGACAATCATTAACAGTTTGTTTGGTAGTTGGATTTATGACTTAACCATCAGTACCTTACGATTTGGTTGCAGTCTCTGGCTGCTAGATGCCGGATATGGTTTGTTTCAGCAGTTGTACTTGATGACAGATCTAAGAAGATAGGCGGGGAATTGAGTCCCGCGTGGCGGTTTGTGAATTTGCAGTGTCCTGGAAAGAAAAATGTGCAACAACAATAAAAGAGATTTGAGCTGTGTTGTCAGAGTTGTGGGATATTCAATTTGACACCATTCTCAGCTATGGAGGGAGGAAAGTGAAAAGAGGTGGTGGAGCAAGCCGTCAGAGTTTAGTAAATTACGAGATCGGAGGCTGTGTCATTTGAACTGATAGAACCCAATAGTTGAACTTGACCGTTACCGTTGGAGGCTTTTGATATTATATATATGTCTACTATAGGAAACGAGGAAGGAAAGGAAAAGAAAGAGATATTTCGTTTTATATTGCACGCGATGGGATGCAGCAAGGGGAGGAGTTGGGAATGTTGTTTACAATAATTAGTCGTACATGTCTTTTGCTTGAAGCACCAGTCCCGTCCGAAAACCTTCCTCGTTTTCTTCAGGGTAAGGGTAAGACCAAGACCAAGACCAAGACCAAGACCGACCTCATACAAAAAAAAATAAATAAATAAAAAGAAGAAGAAGACGAGGATGTGGACTTGGCTTTTTAGGGATATGGCACAGGGATTACTGTCGGATCCCGAAAAAAGTAGAATTTAGATGGGTAGTGCTTCCGTTAACTTTGCTTCCTAGACAATTTTATGGAGTGTTTGACTAAGTAAAATTTGGGTAATGTGTGAGGGGTGGGGCCTGCAGAGACTGCTGAACAACTTCAAACAAGAAGTAGTAGCAGATGGATGATTCGTAGGTGGAGTGGGTTTAGAAATCCCTTCACTGCAAAGCATCTCATCTTTTATCTTTTATATGTGTGTGTGTGTGTGTGTTTTTTTTTGGAGGGGGGGTTCAAAAAGCATCTTGAGTTGGTGCTTCCTTTCATCCTATTATGATTTTGTCTCCTCCCAAAAGTATTTTCTGTCATTTGCGGCTTAGCAAAGTTGCGGCCCTGAAAAGCACACAGCCGCCCTGCCACTGCTATAAATAATCATCAATCTGTTAACTTAAGTTGATGCTTATGATAAATTAAGGGATAATCCACTTACTTCCCCCTTATATCAAACCAACCGTCACTTTCTCGGACGGGAAAAACAACCGACGAGTTTAGAAGCTATAGTATAATAGTTCCTGTCCGAATGAAACATTTGATCCTTTGATATTGGATTATTTTTTTTTTTTTTTTTTAAAGATTTACCACTTCGCTACACGATATACTACTATAACCTGATTCTATAATATAATGGATATATTTCCACAAAAAAGAATTGGATATGCAGCAGCCAGCATGTTGTAGTATATACAATACATGAATAAAATCCAATCAGCTCTCCGCAAATGTGGAGTTGATGGCGTCAATCAGCAGCACAATGGATGAACTTCATGAAACCAACCAGGTGCAGGTGCAGGTGCAGGTGCAGGTGCAGTAATCGTCTAGGGTGACGACTCACGGACCAATCATTAATCAACCATTTTTTTTCCTTCCAACAAATGTGGGTCCGATAGTTTCAGCTAATATATATAATAAATATTTTTTTTTTATAATTTATAAATCTGTGCCTGAAATTAGCATCACGTGCAGATCAGCAGATGAGTAATGGGCTTCTCAGATTCCCAATATTTTATCAGATTCCCTCAAAATTTATATATATATATATATATATATACATAAATGAAAAAAAAAAAAAGAAGAAGAATACTGCTTGCTGTCTTAGAGAGGGTTTGCTTGAGAAATGTACACAGAGAAACAAACGATGATGTAGGGAGCTGGGATTTTGAACTTGTTTGTGTTTTGTTAGCTTCTAAGCATGTTTTCATGATTGAGAGGAAGATGTATAATAATGGATAATCATCATGAAGATCTCCACCAAAACAAAACCAATTTGTATCCGCGTAATAATAACAATCATAGAGTGATGCATTTGTTACTTGTACTCGTTGTGCATATGCATGCAGTAGTGTATTTTCTTTGGCTTTGATTCGTTATTGTTATTTACTGCTCCCCTCCACACATTTCCGAATAAAACCTCCTCCCGTCCGTATTTGTTTGGATTGCTTTATATTTTCCCAATTTTATTTGCTTACATCATCTTTACAATTTCCAATACACCTTTTTATCTTCCCAATATCTTTTTATCTCACATACATCACATCACAAAAAGTGCTACAGTAAAAATATCCCAAATAACTTACAATCCAAACAATGAGGAAATGAGGAAACCTCCTCCCGTCCGAATTATCCTCTGTCATAACGCAAAAGAGGAAATGAGGACCCATAACCCTCTCCAATTTGTGGAACATAAGTCTCCCCTCAATTTGATAGCAGCAAATGATAAACCGTGCATTAAAGATCAATCAAGTGGATATTCGTTTTAGTGCATTGATTTTGGGAATAGATTTTGAGGGTGATGTTCTATTAATAATCAAGCCACCTACAGCTTAACTATTAATAATACTACTCAGCTAATACCTACTTGTATTTGATTACTCCGTTAAATATTATTATTAAGATCAACAAATTAATCTTTTTTTTTTTATCAAGATCGTTGCCATAGAATTCTTTTTACTACTTCTTGTTTTCTTTTTTTTTTTTGGATCAAAATCTCACCTGCATTAATCAACAAAGTAATACTCTAATATTTGAATTTTAAATTTTCAAATTTCAGTTTCACCGCGCTTAAAAATGTGAAATTAAGCATAGGTGGAAGTAAAAACCTATTTCATGATAGATCAATTGTTTCCTGTAATGCCATGGAATATCAGCATTTAAGAGCATTTATATTCACAGCTTTTCCCCATTATTGTTGCTTTTTGCAAGTTTTGATTGATTTGTCAAGCTACTGCATTCAACCATAATATTGTATCTACACGTATTAGTATAAAAATTTGTTTGTATTACCGGTAACATTATTTTTCGTGAATATAATTATTAATCATAGAATATATATCTATCTATCGGTGTATATACAGTTTTACTCATATAATTATTAGTACAGTAAATTTGTCGCTATGACTCGGTTTGACCAAATTGTATGAACTGAAACACAGGGTGAATTGAGTAATTCATGTGAATGAATTTTTTTCTCCTTTCTAAAGTGGGAGGCCTTTTTCTCTCTCTTGGGAATCGTGACTCTCTCTTGCATGAGTGTTCAAACCTTCCAAACCTTCCAAATCTCACAGGTTCCAACTCCTTCCGTCATTTTATCTGTCTGACTTTGAGTGAGAATTTAAGATCATATCTGTTCAGATATGTAACCACATTAAAGGTTAGGTTTTTCAGAACGAACAGCAACACTTTTCTGGGCTCGTTTCTTAGTTGTCCTTAGCGGAAAAAAAAAAAAAAGGAAAAAAGAGTGCGAGCAAACCACAGCAGTAGGAGGCAACCCTTCTTCTCCAGGAGGTTTCCGGCCTCAGTCATAAGCTGGTGACAAGGTAAGTTTGCAAAGATAAAAAGGACCCTTGTTTCCTGGCCTTAAGTTTTAAGTTGATGCATTTGTTTTTTTGACTAGTTTTTTAGCTGCAGTAGGGTACTTTCATCTTTTTACCTGTCTTTTCTAGTTTTTTGGTTTGTTGTCTTGCCGTGGGGTTTCCCCTTCTTTGTTTCGGTGTTGGCTAAGTGCAAGCAATGAGAGATAAGTGTGGTATACCCGATAAATCTCTAGTAGACAATGGCAGAGGAATTGACAGAAATCTTGCAGAAATTTGCACTTTCAACCAAAGAAATGGGTGGCACAGCTCTAGATTTGGGGGATGCTGATAATGGGATAATGGAGTGCCAATCTAGTCTTGTGGGGAAAATACATGGAGAAAAAGTTGTCAATTTTGTGGGAGTCAAGAATTTTGTGACTGCTGCGTGGGGATATCCAAAGGAAATGAAGGCTCTGGAGTTGGGGCCAAATCTGTTTCAGTTCATTCTACCGAGAGAGGATGAAAGAGTAAGGGTACTGGATGGAGGACCTTGGATTATTGATAATCAGATTTTGGTTCTAAGCAGTTGGTTTGCAGGGATAGAGGAGGACAATACAGCTTTTAACTTTGCCCCTCTATGGATCCAAGTGTGGAATTTGCCTATACATTGGATGTCAAAGGAAACAGGGAAGAAGATAGGAGCCATGTTGGGTGAGGGTAAGGAAGTCATAATTCCTCAAGCTGGTGGAAAGGAAGGCAGGCATATTAAAATTATGGTGAAGACAGATATTTCACAGCCTCTAATGAGGGGTGCGATGATTCAACTGAATGGAGTTCCAAGGTGGATTAGCTTTAAGTATGAGCGCTGTCCATATTTTTGTTACAACTGTGGGAGAATTGGACACAGTGAGAGGACCTGCAAAATAGAAGTGATAGTGGGGAGAGGTCAGCTGGATAACCAATATGGTCCTTGGTTGAGAGCGGGGAGTGGAAGGAGTTCACCACCAAAAACACAGCCTCAGAAAAACTACACAGATGATAGGACACATTGGAAGTTCAAAAATGGGGAACTAATTCCCAGAACTGTTGGGAGGAAGGAGGTCAACCAGAATGAGGAACTTTTAAATGTGTCTGGCCAAGACAATAGGCTTCACACAGACAACTCAACTGTGCAGGTGGGAGGTGAGAAAGTAACAAGGGAGACTGACTTTCAGGGGTTAGGGATGAATAAACCATCACAGGACAAACCCAACTTGAATAGTCAAAAGGAATCAGAGAGGAATGTAGGATTAGAAACAAGCCGTTTGTCACACCAACAGGCCCTTCTAGAAAAGGATCGACCTTTACACAATATTGATAAGGAAATGCAGATAAGTATTATGAACACCCCAGAATTGCTGATCAGCAAGGAAACTGGGGAAGGAGGGGAACATATACAGGCAGAAGAGAACATGCAGGTTGATGAAAATCTAGCGGACATGATCACGGTGGCTTCACTAAGAAAAACAAGGAGGATGAACAAGATCATTAAGACACCGGTGAACAAAAGACAGACACTGAAAGAAGGGAAGGGACAGCCTGGCAAAGCAGGACAAATTGGAAAAAGGAAATTCAACTTAAAGGATGAAGAAATGGCTGATGTTGCTGAGGATGAACTTTCTAGCAAGAAAACTAAGCTGACAGAGGTAACGATAAGGGATGCAGCGATGGAAGTGGGGGTAGAGGCCAGCCAAATCTGGCCTCTAAAGGCAATATGAAGGTACTGGTGTGGAATTGCCAAGGTGCAGGGAGCCCCTTGACAATTTCCCAGTTGAAGGAGGCTAACAACCTCCTCTCCCCCAATTTAATCTTTTTATGTGAAACTAAAAATAAAGCTGAGTATATGGAGCAAGTTAAAAGGAGGCTGCATTTTGAAGGATGCTATGTTGTAGAAGCAATGAAAAGATCTGGAGGGATGGCATTACTATGGCATGATGATATTAGGATAAAGATGATTCAGCACACCTCTTTTACAATTGAAGTGCAGATTCAAGATACAGAATCACAAACAGACTGGTGGTTCATCGGCATTTATGCCAGTTGTTGGGACCAAATGAGGAAACAACAGTGGAAAGTAATAGGAGAAAGAAAAAGACTTTGGGGGGACAGATGGTTTATAGCAGGAGATTTCAACGACATTTTGACAAATGAGGAGAAATGGGGTGGGACACTAAGAGAGGATTGGTCTTTCACTGATTTCAGAAAATTCATATCAGAAAATGACTTGGTTGACATAGGCTTTGAAGGACATCCATGGACATGGAGTAATAACTGGGAGAATGACGGAGAAGTGAGACAAAGGCTGGACAGGTCCTTGGGTAGCCAAAGTTGGTCTCAAACTTTTCAAAGGGCTAAATGCACACATGTAGAAAACTTTGGGTCAGACCACAGTATGTTGCTGATTGACTCCAACCCAAGAACTCAGAGAAGGAAAAAGAGGTTCTTTTTTGATAAAAGATGGTTGCAACAGGAGGAAATACATCAAGTGATTCAGAAGGCATGGAATGAGGAACAAGTAGGCTCAATAATGTTTAATGTTACAAAGAAGATAGCTAATTGCAGAGTAGAATTACTCAGATGGAGGAATAAATTTCAGGATAATGCTAAGCTGAAAATCTCAAGCATCAAAAAGCAACTCGAGGAGGTGCAGAGAGATGGGGGGATCAATGGAAAGATCAAGAAGAAAGAGCTTAAAGGTCAATTGAAGCAAGCATACATGGACGAAGAATTGTATTGGAGTCAAAAGGCAAGATGTAAATGGCTAAAACATGGGGACAAAAACACTCAATTTTTTCATGCTAATGTTAGAGGGAGAAGGAAAAAAAACAGAATGCAGAACATACAGAGAGATGATGGTTCTTGGGCCGTGAGTGAAGAGGAATTGGGAGCAGAAATAGCAAGATTTTATCAACAATTATTCAGCAGTGCAGAGGTAGATTGTCTACATGAGATTTTGGAGGGTATACCACAATCAATCTCTCAACAAATGAATGCCCAGTTAACTAGGAAAGTGGAGGAGCGGGAAATAAAAAAAGCAGTTTTCTCCATGGATCCAAATACAGCCCCAGGCAGTGATGGTATGAGCCCTTTCTTTTTCCAAAAATTTTGGTACATCATTAAATACGACATCATTAGAGCCATTCAAAGTTTCTTCCACTCTGGTCATATGTCTAAATCCTTTAACCACACGGTTATTTCTCTTATTCCTAAAATTGACAACCCCACCACTCTCCAACATTTTCGACCTATTAGTCTTTGCAAAGTAGTGTATAAAATCATTTCAAAAATTCTTGCCAATAGACTCAAAGAGGTGTTGGATGCTTGTATAAGTAAGAACCAGGCTGCCTTTGTTCCTGGTAGGCAGATTTTAGACAATGTTATCATTTCTCATGAATGTTTGCACTACTTAAAGAACAAAAGGCAAGGAAACAATGGTTTTTTTGCTTTGAAATTAGATATGTCTAAAGCTTATGACAGGGTTGAGTGGAAATTTCTGGAGGAAATTATGCATAGAATGGGATTCTGTGACAAATGGACCACTTGGATTATGAGTTGCATCAAAACAGTTACTTATTCTTTTAACGTGAATGGTGAGGTAAGAGAATATGTGAGACCAGAGAGAGGAATCAGACAGGGAGATCCTTTATCCCCGTACCTTTTTTTGATTTGTTCTGAAGGCCTTACTAACTTGATTCACAAAGCAGCAGGAGAAAGAAAGATCACAGGAATGAAAATTTGCAGAGGAGGACCAGCAATCACTCATCTCTTCTTTGCAGATGATGCTATCATTTTCAGCAAAGCAGTCCCTGAGGAAGCAGCAACGCTGATGAATATTTTGAAACAATATCAAAGAGGTTCTGGCCAGATGCTAAACTTAGACAAATCTTCAGTGTTTTTCAGTAAGAACATCTCTCAGCAACAACAAAGAGAAGTGTGTAGGAATTTTGGCAATATCCAGAGGGTAAATCAAGGAAAATATCTAGGATTACCCATGGTTATAACAAGATCCAAGAGACAGGTTTTCAGCTTTATCAAGGAAAAATGTGAGAAAAAGATGCAACACTGGAAAAACAAACTCTTGAGTGCGGCTGGGAAAGAAGTTCTCCTCAAGGCGGTGACTATGGCTATGCCTACATATGCCATGTCGTGTTTCAAACTACCGGTCCGTCTATGCAGGGAACTAAGTAGCCTGATGGCCAATTATTGGTGGGGAGAGGAACAAGGGAAGAGGAAAATGCACTGGTGCACCTGGCAAAGAATCACACTGGACAGAAAGAAGGGGGGATTAGATTTTAAGGATTTGCTGAACTTTAACAAGGCTTTATTAGGGAAACAAATCTGGAGGCTGATAACAAGGCCCAATTCTTTAGTAAGCAACGTCCTGAAAACAAAGTATTTCCCTAAATCCACAATCTTCAACTGCCAGGTACAACACAATTCGTCATGGATTTGGCAAAGCATCATGGCAGTCAGGGAGGATGTTCAAAGAGGGCTAAAAAGGAAAATAAGAAATGGAAGGAGTACAAAAATTTGGGTTGACAACTGGATACCACAGATCCCCCAAGGAAGGCCTGTTTCAACTAGGCCTCCAAACTGTCAATTGCAAAATGTGGCAGACCTGATTCAAAACTTCAGATGGAAAAGAGCCTTGGTTTTCAAACTATTCAAGGAAGAGGAGGCCATTATGATACTCAGGATACCAATTAGTTTGGCTAACAGGGAGGATGGTCATTTCTGGTTACATAGTGGCAATGGCCAATATACAGTGGCCTCAGCCTACAAGGAACTAAACAAGAAGGGTGAAGAACGGCAGCAGAAAATGCATACAAGAGGAGAAACCAGCCTAGAGGGTCAACACCTGTGGAAACACTTGTGGAAGCTTAAAGTGAAACACAAGCTGAAGATTTTTATCTGGAAATGCCTGAATAAGGCATTACCTGTTAATGAAGTGGTGTTTAGCAGAACCAAGAAAGGATCACCCATATGTGAGAATTGTGGTGAAGCTGTGGAAACTGTAGAACACCTACTTTTTCGTTGCAGGATGGCAGAAGAAGCATGGCAAATAGCACCATTGAAATGGGATGGTATTGATGACCAACGAGGGAATTTTAAAAGATGGTGGAATGCTTTAACAGAGGCTAGGAATCGACCTGAAGGGCTGGAACACATTGCACTCACTGTAAACATTTTGTGGCAAATTTGGAAAGCTAGGAATGACTTTGTGTTTCAGAAAAATAGAAGACCTGCAAGTAAAATCATACATAAAGCTCAAGAAGAGTGGTTGGAAATGCAGAGAATCCAACACAGCAAGGACCACATGAGCATCCCAAAAACAACAGAAGCTGTAGTGCACCAGGCAGAATCCACAAATAATGAAAGTCCTATAACCATTTGCCTAGCTATCGACACTCAGACAAAAGCAAGTCAGCTGGGAATAGGCATAGTGGCAGTGAGGGGAAATGATCAATTGCTAGCTAAATGGGCAGTAAAGGAATATAGCACAGGGAACATTCTCATGGATACTGCAGCGGCCATCAAGCTAGCAATGATAAAGGCAAGGGAGCAGCAATGGAGGAGAATTCAAGTAGCAATCACACAGCGACAGCTTTTGAAGATGATAGAAACCAAAAGGGCTGCGGATATTCGACTTCATTCTCATCTTGAGGACATCTACGATTTAAGCTCAATGTTTGTGGAATGCTCATTTGTTTTAGCTAAGGAGGAAGTGAGGAATAGCATAGCTAACCTCAGTTTTTATGCGCTAAGCATATATTTTGATGAGGAATGGTTAAATCCTCAGTGTCGCAGACACTTGTATAGTGCAGCTTGAGCCTTTGCTCATTAGGTGTAAATTTTTACACAAGTCAATATAATTAACTATCGTTTCCGGAAAAAAAAAAAAAAGAAACACAGGGTGATGAGTCTACGAAGTAAATTTCATATCAAATCAAGCTATTGGACGTAGTTAAAAAAAAGGAACAAAACGCTACTTGAGTGGAATTAATGGGGTTATATTACACACGATGGTAAGACTTTGGCTTGAAGTAGGAGTTATTTTGTGGGTAAAAGTCAATGTCCTAATCCCAACAAAGACATCCATATCAAATGAGTAGATTGCATCGCCATCATATTATTATTGTTTCTTTATTTACTAAGCCCCCCACCTCCAGTATACACTATACACACTTCACTTTTCCCCATCATAAAAAAAGCCATCTTGCTTTCCTTCTACTACTCCCTCTATCTCTTGGCGGGAGCTGGACCCACCAATCAAAACCCCTCCTCTCCCCCCCGCCCTCTACTCTCTTCCTTTTACTCTCTCTCTCTCTCTCTCATAAATACCTCAACTAATTCTCCCACCCCCCCCACACCTCCTTTCTCATTCCCACCACCGCCACGGCCCACCTACTCCTCCCTCTACAGTACTACTAAAACATTCCCAACCCCGAAGATCAAAAGAGTTAAACGACAAAACAAAAAACAAAAAAGAAAGGGAGCAGCATTTTGCTTGAACTTAATTGCATTTGTACAACTCTGCCATGTTTTGGTCTGACAGTTAAAAGTTAAACATAAGTCCTACCTAGAAAACAGAGAAGATTTTACAATGCCGGTTTTGAGAATTTTATTAGTTGTGATTTCTGTTGTATTTCATGTCGTCTTACAACTTAAGCGGGGGAATTCTCTAACCGCCGACGGGCTTTCCCTCTTGTCCCTCAAGTCCGCCATCGACGGCGGCGGTTCCGCATTAACTGACTGGAATGAGGACGATGCCACGCCATGTCACTGGTCTGGAATTTCGTGTATGAACATTTCCGGCTCCAATGATCCTCGTGTCGTCGGAATCACCGTCTCCGGCAAGAATCTCCGTGGCTACATTCCCTCCGAGCTCGGCACGCTTATTTATCTCCGTCGCCTTAATCTTCACGGCAACAACTTCTACGGTTCCATCCCTGATCAGCTCTTCAACGCCTCCTCGCTCCACAGCTTGTTTCTTTACGGTAACAACCTCTCCGGACCGCTGCCTCCCTCGATTTGCAATCTCCCTCGTCTCCAGAACCTTGATCTTTCCAACAATTCTCTCTCGGAAGCCCTCCCGAAGGAGCTCCGGAGCTGCAGGCAGTTGCAGCGATTAATTCTAGCCAGAAATAAGTTTTCCGGCAACATTCCGGCTGGGATCTTCCCGGAGCTCGCTAACTTAGAGCAGCTTGATCTCTCATCCAATTCATTCACCGGTTCGATCCCGGAAGACATTGGAGAATTGAAATCGTTAACCGGGACCTTGAACCTTTCCTTTAATCAGTTTACTGGGGACATCCCCAAGTCTTTGGGTGATTTACCGCTCACGGTTAGTTTTGATCTGAGGAATAATAATTTAAGTGGTGAAATTCCCCAAACGGGGTCGTTTGCTAATCAGGGTCCGACCGCATTTCTCAATAATCCAATGTTATGTGGATTTCCTCTGCAAAAAACATGTAGGAACAGTTCAAATAATCCTCCGGGGGTCCAGTCGTCTTCACGGGATAATGAGGGGGTGGATTCGCATAAAGGGCTAAAACCGGGGTTGATCATACTGATTGCAGTGGCCGATGCCATAGGAGTGGCATTTGTAGGACTGGTGATCGTGTATTTGTATTGGAGGAGGAAAGACTCCGGTGGCTGTAGCTGTACCGGGAAAGTGAAGTTTGGTGGGAATGAGAAGAGGAAGCTGTGTGCTTTCCCTTGTGTAGGTGCATTTCCGAGTAATGACTCAGAAATTCAGTCGGAGAAGGGGGTTGATGGTGGTGGAAGTGGTGCTAATGGGAGTGAGGGGGATCTTGTTGCTATAGACAAGGGCTTTAATTTTGAGCTTGATGAGCTGTTGAGGGCGTCGGCTTACGTGTTGGGAAAGAGTGGGCTGGGGATAGTGTACAAGGTTGTGCTGGGGAGTGGCGTGCCAGTGGCAGTGAGGAGGCTGGGCGAGGGTGGTGAACAGAGGTATAAGGAATTTGTGGCGGAGATTCAGGCTATTGGAAGGGTGAAGCATCCAAACATCGTCAGATTGAGGGCTTATTACTGGGCTCCTGACGAGAAGCTTCTTATCAGCGACTTCATTTCGAATGGCAACTTGGCTTCTGCTCTTCATGGTATGCTCTTCGACTCTTGCTATGCTTCATTTGGCTGCTGCTTGTTGTTTGGATGGGTTTTTCATTTGCACGTGTTTTGCTTTATTTAAAGACAAATTTAGCAAAATTGAATCTGGAAAATAGAAGATACGATTTCATAAATGATTCTACTTGGAAATTAGGGAACCAACAATGCTGTAGCTGCTAAAATTTTTGTCGAGATTCTCTTCAAATCGCAAGACAGGAGTAGGGTATATATTGATTTAAATGCATATAAATTACTTTGGAACCGTGTTAGAACAGTTGCAATCTTTCTAAACGAAAAAGATGATTCTCTGTGATTCTCCTTCTGATGTTGGTCTCGTACTAGAAAATTGGCCGACTTTCCTGCTAGATCTTAGAGGATTCATTTGGCCTTGCATTGGCAGCACTGTAGTGGCAATAAAATATTTCATAATGGTGAACCTCATACGTAGTTGAAAACTAGGTGGAGCCATCATGCCCTTTTATGGACCAAAACCATTGGCGAAGCAGTGGATCTAGGACGACGTAATCCAATGTGGTTTTAGCAAATTATCGTTGCAAAACTTTGTATTAATTTCAATAATCTTGGTGTTATTTGAAGTGACATTCTAGCATAAACTTTATTAATGCATACTTGGCAATTGCTACTATTGAATATTCTGGATCTTCAGTTCTTTGGAAGTTGTCACCTTCCCTCTTTCCTTTGCTGCTCACTTCTGTCTGCCTATGGTAAGGTAAGAGATGAATCTGATAACATAATTTGGGTCAAGATCTAGTATTAACATCTGCACGTCGTATCATATTAGTTAAGTTGGTTGATTGTTTGATTGAAGATGCGTGACATCGATGATGTAGGGAGAACAGGTCAGGCATCATCTAGCTTATCATGGGGAACCAGGCTGAAAATTGCTAAAGGAACAGCGAGGGGCTTAGCGTATCTTCACGAATGTAGCCCCAGAAAATTTGTCCATGGAGACATAAAGCCCTCTAATATTCTCCTTGACAATGATTTTCAAGCTTGCATTTCTGATTTCGGCCTGAACCGCCTGATCAATATCACAGGCAACAATCCTTCATCCTCTGGTGGATTTATAGGTGGGGCTCTTCCATATTTAAAATCAGCTCAACCCGAGCGACCCAACAATTACCAATCACCGGAAGCTCGGATCCCTGGCAACCGACCTACCCAAAAGTGGGATGTCTACTCATTTGGAGTTGTCTTGCTCGAGTTGCTGACAGGGAAGTCTCCAGAGCTCTCGTCTCCTACGACATCCACTTCCACGGAGATCCCAGACCTAGTAAGGTGGGTGAGGAAGGGATTTGAAGAGGAAAACCCACTATCAGACATGGTAGACCCAATGTTGCTTAAAGAAGTACACGCAAAGAAGGAAGTACTTGCAGCGTTTCATGTAGCGCTTGCATGCACGGAGGCAGACCCTGAGGTTCGACCAAGGATGAAGACTATTTCTGAGAATCTTGAGAAGATTTGAACATAGAAGGAAGTGCAATTTTCAGCAGACGTAATCGATGAGGGAACTCTTCAATTCCGGACATTTTAAGATGGCCAAATGCATCAGCAATTTTCATCTAGGCAAATTTTGTACGTTTTTCATTAAGCATTCATAGTCTATATAATATAGCCCTCTACATTCCCAGGAAATTCTCGTCATTTACGCTTCTCACAAAATGGGTACATAAATTCCTGGTTGTTTCAACATTTCTCTTTTGTGCTGTGTAGTTATAGTTTCGTTTGTTATTTTAGTAATACACCCAGTAATCAGAAAGTTAGCGTAGCTAAATTTGTTATTCATGTTTCTTTCTTTTCTCTTAATTAGTAGGCTCCTGTAATAAAGGATATCCATATTCTTGTCTCCCTCGCCATCATTCATCATCATCATCATCATCATCATCATCATCATGTTGGCCTGTAATTCTCTTTTTATCCACTCCCGACTGTTGCAGTCTGTGCCAGCGAATGACCTTAACCTCATCCTACATTGACTGCCAAAATGTGGTGGTTGGGGGGAATTATGGATAAGATCTGGTAAATTGAATATCATCGTCATCAGCTTTTACAGAAGGAAAACACGTATTACTTACAAACAAAGCATATGCTCGGAAATTGAGAGTTGATACGTAGAGTCTCAACTCCTATTATTCACACACAACTCACACAGACGCAAAGCTACCATGATGATCGTGTCAAAGTGGGCATTGAGGACGTGCAAGGCTTAGTTAGGTAGCCTTCAAGGTATTTGCAATGTCAATTACAAATCGGAACTTGACATCACCCTTTGCTAGACGCTCCATTGCAGTGTTCACATACCCCATTGGTATAATCTCAACATCTGCAGTTATTTTGTTATTCGCAGCAAAATCAATCATCTCTTGCGTCTCCGCGATGCCGCCAATGGCACTCCCTCCCACCACCTTCCTGCTCGAAAGCAAGAGAGAGGCTGGAATTTCAAGCGGCTTGTTGGGGATACCAAGCAGGACAAGAACACCCTGTGACTTCAATAAACCAATCAATGGTCCGAGATCGTGAACCGCCGAGACTGTGTCAATGATCCCATCCAATGTCTCCATACCAGCCTGCATTTTGTCTTTGTCATGGCTAACCAGAAAGGCATCTGCCTGAAGACGTACAATGGCGTCATCCTTCTTGCTGGGACTCGTACTGATCACAGTCACTTTAGCACCAAATGCCTTGGCAAACTTCACGGCCACATGGCCTAGCCCGCCTAGACCTACCACACCAATGTGCATCCCTGGACCGTCTAGCCCAAAATATTTCAGGGCACTGTAGGTTGTGATCCCGGAACAGAGGAGAGGTGCTCCAGAATCAAGAGGCAAATTTTCAGGCCAACGAATCACAAAGTTTTCGTCAGCAACCATGATATTGGAGTAGCCTCCATATGTTGGAGTTCCATCATAGTATGTTGAATTATAAGTGAGTATCATTTTAGGACAATAGTTTTCAAGGTCGTTGGCACAACTGGGGCAAGAATGGCACGAACCAACCATGCATCCAACACCAACTTTATCTCCAACTTTGAATTTCTCCACTTTGCTACCAACTTCTGTGACTACTCCCACGATTTCATGGCCTGGGACCATTGGATAGCTGGAAATACCCCACTCGTTCTTCAGGGTGTGAAGATCAGTGTGACAAATTCCACAGTACAGCACCGTGAACATAACATCGTTTTCACCCGTCGCTCTCCTGGAGAACTTGAACGGAGAGAGCAAGCCAGATTCATCTCTGGCTGCCCAACCGAAGGCCTTAACTGGGTGTTCAGTTTTTGCAGCAAGCTCTCTAGAGTTGTCGGAAGGAATCTCCCTGAAGCCAATATAACTCATGACTCTTCTCCAAATGCATTTCAAGATATCGATCAAACTTCCAATGAAATCCATTGCCATTTGCCACTGCACAGTCAACAATACATGAGATGACGTGATCAATATATATAAATAAATGTTCATGGAGTAGTATTTGGAAACTTTGGATGCTTGTTACGCCTAAATTTTCCTTCTCTGTCGGTAATCTGTATCAGGTGATAAAGAAATTGCTTGCAAACGCTAGTCGTTCGTTTTACTGTATTATGAATCTATAATTGGATAGAAGCAGAAAGATTGTGTACACATGGCGAATTTAACTTACACAACATAATGCAGAAAATTAAAATGAAAAAGATTGTGGCACCTTAGTGCTTTACGTAACTACTATATGTGTTTGAAATTATTAAGCCTCCATTGAATAACAAAATCATTAATACAAGAACGTTTAATGAGCACAAATGACGACGACAGGAACAATTAAAACATGAATCACGAATCTGCTTGAAGCATCATAATAACCTTTTTCACATGGTCCGAAGATGGTAAAGTCTAACACATGCCCAGTGTTATTAGGAAGAAACACACAGTCGCCAAGTGCATGCGCATGAGGTTTCAGCAACCGAATTGTGCCACAGAAATAATTTTTGCAGACCTATAAATGTGTGACCAAAAACATGAACTCAAAGGGAAAAAGGATGTCAAAATCCTTACCTGACTTTGGCAGTAAATGCTTGTGTTGAGACACAAAAGAAGAATGGATCCCTCTCTCTCTCTCTCTCTCTCTCTCTCTCGTGAATGTAGGCACAATTAGTAGTATTGTAATGGTAAATGAAGTGGCTAAAAAGTAAAAATCACATATAGTAGTATATTCTTACTTGAACTTGAGAGTTAGATAAAGAATAAAGAGTGGGTGAAAGTGTTCCAGGGATGACGAGCAAGGAAAGCAAGGTACATGCTCAAATAGTCCCATCTTTTATGAAGCAAACCTACCCAGAAAATTAGAAAGGATTTAGAAATTGTAGTTGGAATTAGTGCTTAAATTTCACAAAACAACAGTATATTTATAGTGATAGACACTGTATACAGTATCACTGTTGTTGGATTTATGACATATATGCAAAAATTACACGATTAGTGTAGGAAAAATTAGTTCAAATAATAAACGCAAATGCAATAAAACATGTACAGAAAAAAAAAAAAAAAAAAGACTCGGGCGAACCAACCTTAGTGGCAATTGTCCATCTTGATTGGTTTCGGCTTCTGGGTCTCCTTTCACGAAGCCCATATGCACTTCGTCGTGCGAGGCTAAAGCCCATGAGACAAGACTTTGTTTAGTCCATAATGCTGCCTGCGTTAACATGCTCTATTATAGATCGGCATTTTGGTAAAAATCTTTGGGCCGACGCAGCCTTAGAAAATGTGCGGCAGAACACCACAAGACTTCTGCTGAAAATCCCTAGCAGCACTAGGCCACTTCTTCTTCTGCTGAAAAACCCTAGCAGGAGCATTCCCATCCGTTTCCCCCACGCTGAAAAGATGGTTCGCCTCTCTCCTCCTCTCAGCTTCTCCCTGCTTTAGTCCTTGTAACAGTTTGCGTAATTATCAGTTTCGTCTTTGGTTTTGATTTTTCATGTCAAAATGCTCGAATTATAACAACTTTTTGGTGTTTTCGGTGTGCTCTTTCAGGTGAAGTACTCAAGGGAGCCCGATAACCCTACCAAGTGTAATTGCTTTTTTCATCCCTCCCTTTTTTTTTGGTTTTAAACTAGATTTTGATTTGTTTTTTCATTCTTAGATTTGTTTCAAAATTTTTTATCATCGATTTTTTAGGCTTTTGTGCTAATTTTGTTAAAAGTTTATAAAATGCAGCCTGCAAAGCTAGGGGATCTGATCTCCGTGTTCATTTCAAGGTACCGATTGCTCTCTCTCTCTCTCTCTCATCACTTAAACAAATGGATGCTTTGATCTACTTTTTTTAAGGCCATTTAGTTCTTTTCCTGCTCTGTATGTATGCTCTTTTTTGGCTATTTAAGTTTTTGATTGGACTTGTCGGTAGTATAACCTGATGAAAAAAGCAGGGGCCTGTTGCCGTTTAATGTGAACGGGTCTCTCGTAAACTTCAGGGAAATAAAACTTGGCATTGTTATTGGGTGAACCTCTTGAGCTTCATGATCTACGGTTCAGTAAACGATGATACATTCTGATTATATAGTCATCTTTCTTTGATTATTAGAACAAACCAAGGAAAACTTGTGTTTTCTAACGGGATTTTGTGGGCTTCAGACTAGCTTGTCTGTCATGGATGTTTTAGTATTAATTTCTTAAATTGATAAACGGTTGCAACCTTATTTACCTCCCTCAATTTTGAAGTAAAGAAAAGCTGACAGAATGGGAGCTTTCTGTCCGTTGGTATGTGGGGAAGATAATTGTTTAGTAAATGACAAAGTCTTCATACCTTTCAACCTAACATACTTTTATGATTCATTTCGATGTGGGTTGGGGTTTTAGTATCCACATCTCATGGTTATGGAAAGCAGGGATTGTGTGTATCGACATTGTGCTAATTTGTCATTGCACTTTGCTCGAAAGAGTTCTCTGCAATATTTTTTTTGGGAAGATGGGCAGTTGTATTTCGTTATCTTGTTGAAAACCTTCAACAATCATCTTCCCGACATTTTTATATATCCATCTTGCTAATCAGTCTGACGTATGAGGACAAGAAATAAGCTTCATGTCTTTATGAGCTTTTCCGATCCTTGGTAAACATCTGTTGCCTTCAGAAGTTCCTGGGAGAGGGAGATATCGTTGATTAAGTTTTCAGTGAATACTAGTGAGAATGGTTGATAATTTCTAGTGGGCACTTGAAAGTTGTAACTAATTCTGCTGGGTCTTTCTTTGTTGTTGTATCCACTATTATGCTGTATGTTCCTTTTACTACAACTTTTATTTCTGCTTTGTCATTGCTTTTGTTTGGGGCCTAGAGATGTGAATCTTAGTTCTTGTAGTATTAGAGTTGTTACCTTGCTAGGGTTGTTTGTGTTTTTTCTCCTTGGAACGGTACATAATTTATAATGTAAGATCTGCTATACGCCTCAATGGTGCTTCTTTGTTATTTGGTCCGAATTCTTAGCTAGTTTTTGTCTGAGCATACAATCTGACAGTGTGTGTGTGCTGCTCTTCTTTAACAGAACACAAGGGAAACAGCGCATGCCATCAGGAAGCTGCCTTTAGCCAAGGCTAAGAGGTACTTGGAGGATGTTTTGGCCCATAAACAGGCAATTCCTTTTACACGTTTCTGTGGAGGTGTTGGCCGTACTGCTCAGGCCAAGAATAGGCATTCAAATGGACAGGGTCGCTGGCCTGTTAAATCTGCTAGATTCATTTTGGATTTGCTCAAGAATGCTGAAAGCAATGCAGAGGTTTGTCCGTGCTCCCAGAAGTTATAATCTAATATTCGTTGTTTTGTACAACTTTGACAGCAGTTATTTTATCCTGCAGGTGAAAGGCTTGGATGTGGATTCACTTTTCATTTCTCACATTCAGGTGAATCAAGCACAAAAACAAAGACGCCGCACATATCGTGCCCATGGAAGAATAAACCGTATGTCTGATAGATGACTTTTTTTCAGTTTTCTGTTCTGTGCATTATGTCCATTAACTTTAATATATGATTTGTTGGCCAGCCTACATGTCTTCCCCCTGCCATATTGAGTTGATTTTGTCTGAGAAGGAAGAGTCTGTGAAAAAGGAGGTAATACATATGTAGTTATATCTTTCAGTTATCTGTCAATCTGGTTGATATCCAGAAAGGTATCATTGTAAATTTCTGGGGCGCTTCTCTTTGTGTCTAAATTTTTTTCTTATATTTTGCAGCCTGAATCGCAGTTGGCCACAAGTAAATCTAGGAAGGCTTAAGCTTTATGTAATGGTGCTTTCATTGGCAATGCTTTTAGTCGATTCTACAAATTTTGAGGCATATTGTTACGTAATGCTATTGGAGGTTGCAGACAAGTTTTGCTAGTGCTTAAATTCAAAAAGTTCATTCAAAGACATACTTTTACTTGTAGAGACAGCTTTTTGTTCTTCTTAAATGTCGTGTGGCTTCTTTTTGGTTGGATGTTATGGTAGTGTTGGATTATTTATCAAGCTGCACTTACTGGCCGTCTCTATTATGCTGTCATTCTTCGAGCCGGTCTTCTCACAGTGCCTTTTTATCTTCAAAATTTTTCTTGGGACTAACGATGAACATTGTGGATGCAAGGTAGACCTTAGATATGAGATGCATGAAATTTTTAGTGTAGGCTCTGGATGCTGGCTGTTTACGACGCTCTGCTGAGCTAGAAATACTACTGCAGGAATTGCTTTCCTTGATGGTTTTGTTCGATTTAGTAATCCCCATGAGAAAGAGTTTAGGCTCCTCTTGAGAAAGAGTTTAGGCTTAGTATCCATTGTGCAAATTTGAGGTACTTAAAACGGGCAGCTCCTCTGTGTGTTTAAGTGGGTATCTATATGTTAAACTAGTTTTTACCCTGCATTAGTCGTGTGAATTGCGGAGTCTGGAATGTGTGGATTGTGCGATTATAGCTCAACGGAATGCCTGTTTTTGTGCAATACAAGATTCATTCTCAGACTGAATGAAGGAAATTATGCATCTGTTATGGATGCTGTGTCGGGTAATTGATCTCTGAATTACGAGGAAATCAAGAAACACTTGAATGGCGTAGAACTTGCATTCTGTAGGAGTGAACTGCCCCAGAATCTGTTTCTGGTGCCGGAGGTTCATTTTGAGTTTTGACCATAGTGAATTCGGTGCCGGAGTGGTGATTGAGAAAGTCTCCCGCCCAAATTAAATTATCTTTTAACGGACTTCTTGGGTTAGGCTGACGTTTGATGTGAAGGGTGGGCTTATTGCTGTTGGCAATGGTGAGGGCTGTTATAAGTTGTTTGGTAAGTATTCTACTCTTCTTTTTTTGTTTTGTTTTGGGGGCTACCGCGGGGGGTGGGGGTTTTGTTGACTTATGAAACGGCTAGACATTCAGGATTGCTTGTACGGTCAGGAATCTATTCACACACACACATATATGCACAGAAATCTCCTATTTGATATTTCACGTAGGCAAAAAAAGAAACACATCTTGGGTTGTGTCATCATGGACTCCGCGGAAAGTTATCAAGACAATCAACATCATGCAAGCATTTCCGGGTTATGCTAAGGCAGTACGAACAATGTGATGCAATGAAGGGGGTGCAAATCCACCCATTCTACAAAGAACATGTGCCCAGGCAATATGCATTTGTTTATTTAAATCTTTTTTGGTGCAATGATAAAAGCAGACTAGCAAAACATGCATGACGTAATAAATGTAAAGGGCAAGGAGGTAATAACCAATACTCTCTCCATTCTAATTTGTTTGTCATATTTTAAGAATCAAACTTTTTAAGAATAGTAGTTTAATTGTATTGTTTGTGAAAAGTATAATACTCTCAATAAATGACGGAGGTAAGGAAAGCTTCCGTAATCGCAAATCGGCTACAAATCTTCAGGAAAGAGCGAAAGACTATCAGTCCGGTTTATAGAGATTTCTGCCACCATAGATTACAGAAGATGGGTGGGCCCAAGAACAAAGCGTGTTGATGAGAGGCCCAAGATCCCTGTCACGAGGCCTAAGTTATGTGTAATTTGAGCCCAATTGCCAACAAAATATATATGTGTGCGTACGTGTGTGTCTATATATATATATATATATATATATATATCCTACATATTAAAAGCGCGGAAGGCTGAGGAGCAGTAGAGTGTCGTCCCTTCCCGGCATTTTGCCGGTTCTTTGGTGATTTTGTGAAGCCCTAAGGGTAATTTCGACAGGTGATTTCCCTTGCTGCCTACTTGTTTCCTTTGCTTTTTTCCCCTCTCCAGTTTAGTGTTTTACCTAGGGCTGCAAACGAGTCGAGTTTTGACCTAATAGAGTCGAGCTTTGACTTAATTTTAGTGAGCTCGAGCTCGACTTGATTCGAGCGAGCTCAAGCTCGAAAAAAATAAAAAATAATTATTTTATTTTTTAAAAAATAAATAAAATAATCTTTTTCTTAATAAATAATAAAATATTAAGAATATATATGTAATTTTACTATTAAAATAAAAAAATATATATGTACTTAAAATTAAAAAAATAAAAATATATATACTTAAAATAAAAAAATAAAAAAAAAATATATATATATACTCGAGCTCGCGATTATATCTTGAACTCGATTTCGACTCGAGCCAGCTTGAGCTCGACTCGAGTCACTCGCGAGCGGTTCGATTCGTTTGTAACCCTAGTTTCACCCTTGCGCTGCATGTGGGTTTTTAAGGCCCCTAAGCCACAATTTATTTCGATTTTGCCATGATCTAAGCCTAATTGGACAAAAAAAGGGGATAATTGCACTCACATCCTCTGAGGTTTCTAAAATAGCACTTACCTCCCCCAACGTGAATTTGGGCCTATAGTTGACAAAAGATAGGGTGAATTTACTTCTATACCCTAAGAGTTTGAGGTTGTTTGTAAACAAATTTGGAGCAAAAAATTTAGGGCAATAAACAAGTTTACGATAACTAATTAAACAAGTTAATGGTTACTTCTTATTTGATTAGGCACTTTAAGTGCACTTATAAAATAGCATCACAAAATAGCGCTAATTGATACTTCAACATGGCATCATTTTGTGATTGACAGTATTTGAAAGGATAATCTAAATCATATATAATTTGCATAGAAGAGAAGCAGAAGCAAAAGGAAAGAAACCTCCAAACAAGGCTCCATAAGAAAATATGTTCTAGTAGTTTTGGTTGAGTTCACTTCATCTTAGGCATTCACGAAACGAAAGAAGAAAGAAAGCAAAAATCAAGGCAAATTTTGAGGATTTTTCTGTTAAAAATTTGCGATAATCAGAAGACAATAGTTAAGCAATCCTTTGTAATCTTAACTTAATACACATAGTTTCTATGCACACTAATGAATGAGAGTTTTTTGAAATTGGTTGTACACATTATATGCTTTAGAACCTTAGATTTCTGAACGTATGTTCATTAAATTTTCTTGTTGTTACTGCTGTACTTGTTCTCTTTGCATTTATATGAGTTTCACTAATTGTTTCCAACTTTTGATTTTATTCATTCTTTTACTAATTCAACCTTACAAGAGGTAAAAGGGGTACAAATGGAACAACATTATTATCTCTCTTCTCAAAAGACTTTTTTAATAGCACTTTTTGTAACATGGGCTAAATATGCTATCAAAATCTTAATTTCATGGGAGGTTAGTGCTATTTTCGAAACCTCAGGGGATGTGAGTGCAACTATTAGAAATCTCAGGGGAGGTTTCTGCAATTATCCCAAAAAAGGCATGATGAACCACAATTTGTTCTTGTTTTGCCATGGCTTGAGCGTAATAAATATAAAAAAAAAGGATATGGTGCCTGGTTTTGGACTGATATTATTATATCCTTTTTAGCCATTAGGAAAATATAAATTTAGATTAACATTTTAGTATGAGTTCTGCTCCAAATTTCGTCTACATTCCTCACCAAATTTTGTCTACACTCTTGGCCAAAAAAAAAAAGTAAAGGGTCTCTTGAGTGGCCACTTATATAACACTTTTTTGTACAAATTCAAAAAAAAAAAACATTTAGTATAATTTTGTTCCAAATTCGATTGAATATTTTAATATCAATTTTGTTCGAAATTCTTCTACATCACTGGAAAAGAAAAAGAGGTATGGTAAGCTTTGTCAACATTCTTGACCAAAAATAAATAAATAAATAAAGGGCCCATTTAGTGTCCACTTATATGACACTTTTTGCAGGAATTCATTGCTACTATTTTTATGCATCATTTAATTGCTTGCGTGAAAAAACCAATTTTAGTATAATTTTGTTGCAAATTCAATTGAATATTTTAATACCAAATTTGTTCGAAATTTTTCTATATTGCTGAAAAAGAAAATGAAGTATGGTGAGTTTTAATTATTTGAGTACATTTTAAATAGTCAAAAAGTAATAATAGCAACAGATGATTAAGCAAAGTATATTATTTCTTGCCTGTTTCTCTTAGTTTTTCCCCTTCTTAAATGGCTTTTTTTTTCTAACTATTACGTGGTATTAATAAACATAGCGCAATGAAAAATTTCAAGATAAATTTTGTTCCAAATTTCTCTATATTAGTGAAATTGCTTGATATTAATGAACATAATCTAATAACCTAACAAAAAAAATCAAGATGCATTTTGCTCCAAATTCCTCTATATTAGCGGAAAAAAATAGAAGCTTCCTTGATTGGACACGAATTTAATGCTCTTTGGATACATTAACTATTACTATTTTTATGCCCCATTTATTTATTTCTTTGTTGCTAAAAAATAATTATGCTAAAATTTTTTTGTGTTAAACGCGCTGAGCTCCAATTGTTTCAATGATATTAGATAACAGAAAAATGTTTAATAGCCGGAAATGACTACACATAGACAATGGAAGAACGACTTTATTTTTTCCTGCTTGCTCCTTTGAAAAGCTATTTGCCTGATAAATTGTGTCCTAATCACTCCGACTGTTTTACTTTGATAGTCTTTTTTTTTTTTTTTTGCACATAGTTTAAGAAAAGAGGGTTAATTTTGTTAAAAGAGTAAATCCAATCCACTATTTTCTTAAAATATCGTTAAACTATTACCAGAAGTATAACTAATCACTACTATATCTTGACATTAATTACAATAACAATAGGTTAGTTAACAAACGCGAGTATATGCATTCATAGAGTAAGTTAGCGAGTGTTCTGGCAGATACATTAGAAGGAGAGACCCGTAAGTATTTTTGTTGCTTTCCTTCTGTCTATGCCGCAGTATCCGTATGATTGATTTTGTTAAGTTGAAGTGTTAAACTTCAAATTTGAAGCTCAAGCTGTTGAAATTGAATACCCGATTCCGGTTTGTTTGGATTGTGTTTTATTTGGAATATTTTTACTGTAACACTTTTTGTGATGTGATGTATGTGAGATAAAAAGATAATTGAAAAGATAAAAAGGTGTATTGAAAATTGTAATGATAATGTAACCAGATAAAATTGGGGAAATAAAACACAATCCAAACAAACCCCAGTTTTGAGCCATCCGTACAATAGGAGCCAACAACACTAAAAAGAATAATACCCAATAGGAGGAATATGTCATCTTGATTGTCCTTCCACGTACATCACGGAATATTACGAGGATGCCTCCTCAATTCACGAAAAGCTGGAAAATTGGTTAGCCAGTTTCAAGGAGATTATAGATTGGTACGCTTTGGTTATATATATATATATATATATTTATATAATCGCGGATTGTTTCAGTAACCAGAAAATGGTGAGAAAGGTTCAATCAAAAATTGAAGAAGAATATTTCAAATGGTCGGAGATTTGATGTTTTAGCTTGTTTGTAAATCATTAATAATGTTGTTTATCTCTTCCAGGGTTCATTCGCAATCAGCAATACGTGTTACCAGCATTCGAATAGTGCAGAAGTCAAAAAGGATTAAAAAAAATAAATAAATACGCTGCCGATGATTTGTGTTCCTAAACACGCATGAATCCTTCATTTATCACCCTCAAAATAAATTAGAAAGATTCCAAAAGTCAAAAAGATAGAAAGGTATGGCTTGTTTTCAAGTACGGTAAATACGAGTATTAATTATCGGCCACGCCTTCTCAGATGATATTAGACCATTGGAAAATGGTTGGACGGTTTCATGGAAAGAAT
Source organism: Coffea eugenioides (assembly GCF_003713205.1). Taxonomy (NCBI): domain Eukaryota; kingdom Viridiplantae; phylum Streptophyta; class Magnoliopsida; order Gentianales; family Rubiaceae; genus Coffea; species Coffea eugenioides. Next base: position 46,285,353 of record NC_040045.1, on the reverse strand, counting down.
ATTCAAATGAGAAAATGATTAACATAATATAGGCAATGAACCACAAACTGTTATTTTCATCGGAAGTAAACGGCTGAACCCCCACCCCCCCGGGGGCCAAAACAAATAAAAAGGCCGATTGAGATGATCCCCTCATCAGGCCGGGATTCCTAATGGAAAATTTTCTTTCTCAATTACCAGTTACAAGGGTTTCCCATTTACTCTCTTCTTTTTTTTTTTTGTCTTATTCTTGATTTTGGTTTTATCTGAAAAATAAACAATTTCAAATCAGACAAGAAAAATCAAGTAACCTGTCATAAATCACACGATCTAGAATTCCTTTCAACACACGCAATCCATCCAGATTGAATTGCTATAGAAAATAAAAAAATAGTTTGTTTGGATAGTAAAATTATCTCAAATAATAATTCGCTTGCATCATAAATACATTTCCCAACAACCTTTTTATATTGCCAACCAACCTTTTATCTTACATACATCACATCACATCATAAAAAATATTATAATAATTATTTCAAATGTATCAATTTGAAGCCATGCACGTACATTAACCATGAGAGCCCTTATCCAAACTCTCTCTCTCTCAAGTGCTTGGTTATTAAACAGCCACCTTGTTTGGTGACATTTAAAAGTGTTTGGCACAAAGCGCAAAACCTCACGTGTTAGGGAATCTTGAACGTCAAATCATAATTGTGGACTAAATGTGGAATCTTTTGATTGTTGATAAATGAACCAGAGAGTGGGGTTTGCTACTTTGCTATGTGGAGGGCGACGCTCAAAAGAGCACCAAATGAGTCGCAAAGTCTCAGTCTTGATCGATCGTTCTTGTTTTCTCCCAGCAATTATTGAACGTTATCTTGATATTATTGAAAGGTGAGGTGCGGCAAATTTGGATTTTGGCGAAGAAATTGGAGTGGAATTTCTGAGTCAATTGATTCGCAAGCCATTGAGTCAGATTAATTGAGTTTGTTTGGATAAGAGCCAGTAGTTATTACTACTACTAATGACAAGATGATTGGGTTCTCTCAATTGTACGATCAGCCCTTATGGTTAAGGACTTCAGTTCTTCATTTTAGGACTTACTAAGGATTCAAATCTTCATCACTGCACTGTAGTTCTCTTCCAAGAATTGGGATTAAAAAACAATCCAAAAATGAATGAAGGCATAATTTTCAATAAAAAGAACAAAAATATGCATGTGATGCAATGGAAAGGGAAAAAGAGCAAAATGATAGTAAAAGGAATTTCTTTTTTTTTTTTTTCCTTTTTTATGAGTGTTGGGTTGTCGTTCGTTACACGTTAGTATAATTAAATCACGTTTAATTTATCACATTATTCATATTTATTTATTGGACTATTATATTTATGTATTCTCTAAAATTAATTTTACTTTTGTAAAAATAATTAATTATGCATAAGATGACAACAAATTCGAGGTAGGTGGGAGCCAGCGAATAATTATTAATTACTGCTGTTGATCTTGTTTGAAGATAAAAAAATGATGATGATTGGGGATTTGCCTTCACGTAACTAACGATGACGCACACTGGGGCTGTCAATTCAATCTTATCTACCACAAGAATTTGGTTACTGACAGACAGATCAGAGAGTGCTTGGGTTGAGCTGATCCAATCTTCTTACCAGCGTCGCTATTCTCTCTCTCTCTCTCTCTCTCTAGTCTGTATATATATGCACATATATATATATATATATTTCTCTCTCTCTCTCTATATATATATATGTATGTATATATATACACTCCCACTGCCCCTTCGTTTCCGTCCCATGCCTACTACTGCCCACCAGACCACACCTCACCTGTCACAAATACACAATCCACCACCCCCATACAGCATCTATTCTTTCGTTTTATTTTATTTTTAAAGTATTACTACTACCATATCTCTTCACCTTTCCGTTTCCTCCATTTCTTGGGAGCTTCCTTATCCATTTCCTCTTCTTTTACGCGTACTCCCACCGCCTACTCTCGCAGCTTCCCCCTCAGGCTCACTTCGCTTACATTTCCATTTCCCAGGTAATTTTTTATATTCCCCATTTTTTTTAATCTTCATCTTCTTTCTTTTTTTTTTTTTTTTTTTTTCCTTCCTATTTATCAGTTCCATCTGATTTTTTGTTTTGCTCTTCCGTCGCCATGCGGATGATTTCGGTACCACTACTGCCATATGAATCTTCTGTCTAAATTTCAGGAAGAGTGGTTTTTATTTATGTCAATAATAATGCCTTGTCTCGGGAACCTGTCCTGCTCTTAGTCTTTAGCTAATTTCATTTGGGAATTTTTTTTAATATTTATAGATCTGTTCTTCTTTTTTTTTTAATTTTCTTTTTAATGAAATTCGGGCTGTTTATAGTTGACCTGAGCTACTTTTGTTGTAGTCTTAATCCGATTTGAGCATCTGAAATTACGCTTTTCCTCAAATTTGGATTTTTTTTGGGTGAATTCCAATTACAGTGAGCTCGTTTGAGCTGTTTCTGGTGTCTTATGAGTCTTGAGCTTGCTCGGCATTGTATTTGTTGATATTTGTATTGAGCTTCTCGATTTATATAGTATGTGAATTATGAGAGGATGCTATTTTAATCCTTGAAGATCGCTTTTGTTTCACAATCTAGTTAATTGACAGCATTCAATTGCTTTGATAGTTTGTTGGTGAAGTTTCTAGTTGCTTTCGGTAGCTGGGGTTGTTAGATCTGAATCGTTGTACTAGTTTTCATTGTCATGTCGTTTAGAGTGCTACAAATGTTAGTATATTCTCTGTGCAAGATGAAGATATTCTTTTACCATTTTTTCCCCGTTTATTCATGATCTGGTGGTGGAGTTGCGGTAGATTGGTGACACTGGTGGTATATGTTTGGAAGTTTGATTAGTAGCTGTTGCTTCTTGGTGTGTCTAGTTTGACTAGTAATCATCATAGTAATAATTGGGCACCACTTAAATTGTTACTATTTCTTTTTGGGTCATAGACTTTAATGGATCATTTGGCTTTCCTTGGGTGTTGTTGAAGGTTCAAGTGGGTAATTATCAGTTTGTCGTGTGTTTCTGTTGGGAAAATAAAGTTTCAATTATGAAAGAGTCCACGGTATTACTTGCTACAGTTTTGACCTTCTGGTGCATTTCACAATAGTTTCTTTACTCATGTAGTCATGTCGGTATGCTACACTGCAGATAAAACATTAGCCAAAAGCAAAATGGAAGTTACAGGAGGCTAACTTTATGCGCTTCTATGGCCTTGGCAGGTACCTTTTTTTTTCTTTTCTTTATCTATCTATAAGGCCCTAACCAACTCCTGCTCTTATCAATCTCGATTATTTTTTTTAAAATATTCATGTTTTTCTTATTTACTTATTTTTCTTTTCAATTTCGATCTTCCCTGTGTATAACTTGTATCATCCCATGTAGGTATCTGGGCAATGTGTGGGAAGAGTAACAGTTCAGGAAGCAGCAGCTTAGATAGTACAATCAAGAAAAAGGACATTAGTACCCAAAGAGGTGGAATGGAATTTGAGTCCGATTGGACAAAGCATTGGAAATCATCAGCCTTCACTGCTCAAGCCATCCGTTCAGCAACATCTTTTATGCCTTGGTCTTGTAAAATATCAAGAAATGAAGGATTTCACGAATATCTTTAATCGGTAGCTGATTTTTCTGTTAAGTTGATCTTTGTAGTTGAGAGACATAGAAGGAATTCATGATGCTTCTGTCCACTTCCTGTTTGAGAATTTCTTATTCAAAAAATGCCTAATTTTGTTAGTGGAAAGAAGAGAGCTACCGAGTTGAACATGTGTTTCTCCAACGCTCTCGAGCAGGGTACTCCACCTCGCTCAAAAGGGGGTTCCTGCTTAACTCCAAAGTTCGTTGATGGTATCCATAGTCCTGTCTTGCCTGGGCTGCCCGATGATGTGGCAATGTACTGTCTTGCACTTGTTCCTCGAACTAATTTTCCTGCTATGGGTGTTGTTTGCAAAAGATGGAGGTCTTTTATCCAAAGTAAGGAATTTATCAGGGTTAGAAAACTAGCTGGCATGCTCGAGGAGTGGCTTTATGTCCTAACTGTTGACTCTCAAGGAAATGGGAGCCACTGGAAGGTTATAGACTGTTTGGGACAGAAACAAAATGAATTCCCCACAATGCCTGGTTGTGAGAAAGTTGGTTTTGGCGTGGTAGTTCTCAATGGAAAGCTTCTCATAATTGCTGGTTATGCCATGATTGATGGAAATAGATCGCCCTCTGCTGATGTTTATCAGTACGATTCTTGCCTCAACAGGTTTGTTTTCTTTTACCTCATATTCCTGTTTCATTCTTTGCTTGTCACTGCATTCGTGCTTTTTGTAATGCTCAAGTACTCTGAACTTTCAGGGTCTTTTTAATGGAACATTTGAATTACGACTTTATAAACACTCGCAAAATTGGGAGGTTTTATTTTTATGCTAGAATTTCTCGGTTGCGGTATCTTCGGCTATTAGACAGCTTGATTAGTTTCATAACCAAAATGTCTTTTAAACCCCAATGACTAATCTAGATTGTAATACTTCTCTGCAGCTGGAGTAAGCTAGCGGACATGAATGTTGCGCGCTATGATTTTGCTTGTGCTGAGGTAAATGGCATGGTCTATGCAGTTGGCGGCTATGGGATGGATGGTGAATCTCTCTCATGTGCTGAAGTGTATGACCCTGATGCTGACAAGTGGACTGTAATTGAGAGTCTTCGCCGACCACGGTGGGGATGCTTTGCTTGCGGATTTGAAGGAAAGCTCTATGTAATGGGAGGTAGATCGAGTTTCACAATTGGAAATTCAAGGTTTGTTGACGTGTATAACACTGAGAGGCACACCTGGTGTGAGATGAAAAATGGTTGTGTCATGGTCACCGCTCATGCTGTGGTGGGGAAGAAACTTTTTTGTATCGAGTGGAAAAACCAGCGGAAGCTGGCTATATTTGACTCAGAGGATCATTCATGGAAGATGGTGCCAGTTCCAGTAACTGGGAGCTCAAGCATCCGATTCCAGTTTGGCATACTGGATGGAAAACTTCTTTTATTTTCACTGCAGGAGGATCCCGGTTACATTACCCTTCTGTATGATCCAAACGCACCCCCTGGCTCAGAGTGGCAGACCTCAGTGATAAAGCCATCCGGTTCGTGCATGTGCAGTGTCACAATCAAGGCATAAAGTGGTCGATTTCATCAAAGATGATGATGATTTCAGTGGCGTTCTTAAAGGGTCTTCCCCCCGGTTTCCGTGTGGGGTTCCGTTGTCCGTTTAAAGAAGCAGTTATGCATGATCTATTGTATAGTTTTAGTAAGCTGGTTGATTTAAGACTAGTGTGATTATGTCGTCTTGTATGAGTAATTTGCTTGCGAAGCTTTACTGACATAAATCTTGAGCAGCAGTTGTTGTTGTATCTCAAATGTTAGCGGCGTCTGTGATGGACTGGGATGCAGTAATATTCCAGCAAGTATCTGTGGGCAAAATTCCAATGGACGATCATGCCCGTGGGCTGTGGAGTTTGTTGCCAGTGCTGCGGTAGATGAATTAAACACATGAAACGTGGCATGACAACGTAAAAGAACTTTGCATGTTTTGTTATGCTAGCGAAAGAGAATGTACATTAAAAGCTTTTCAAGTTGCCAATTGAATGAAAAATGATCTCGTTCACCTAATCATCAATAACGCAGCGGGTGTCTGCGGCAATAGCGCTAGGTTAACTAATACCGAAATCTCCTCAGACCCATCTGAAGTCTTGAACGATGCCCTATATGCTCAATTTGTCCCCAGGAGAGGAGAGCCGAAGAAGACGCAGGAAAGGACGTCGAAAGTCTTTACTTAACGTGCTTGCTTTGTACGAGGCTACGGAGTGCAGTTTTGCAATTTTACTTGCTATTAGTAACTGCAAAGTCACTAACTTGGTTCTCAATCGTCTCTCTGTTTTTTAATCAGCTGTAAACAATTTGAGGAGTACGTTCAAGAGTCACTCTCGTACACATTTTGAAGGGGAAGATAATCAATTTGTTCCTTTTAACTATTTCTTTAATTCATTAATCTGCATCGGTGCGAATACCTGACCATATTTATTGAATAACACATCAGTGGCTTAAATTATCTAAGACTCCTTTTGAATTGGCCTATTTTTGAAAAATAAATTCTTCATATATAATATTACAGTAATGCACAAATAAAAAGAATACTTAAAACACATCATCCATACAATATATCAAGACACCTGACCATATATTTTGAGTGGTTCTTGAGCCTAATTTGATCTCAAATTCGAGCATAAATTTTTAGTTTGGGTAAATATGCCATGTACACCAACAGCACCCACCAGTCAAATTACGCATTAAATTTAAGTCCTACTTTGATTATATTATATGCAAGATAATACTCTTTGAGTGGCTTGAGCAACTGGCAACTGCTGTTTTTACTCTTTGGCTTTTGGTTTGGTTTGGGATTATTTACCAATTAGCAAACCCAACAAGGACTTTAATCGCGTGTTAATTAGCTTAAAATATCAAGCGTTTCATCAAAGAAAATACTCCCCCCAAAATCCCAAAAAAAAGGCGGCAACAACTTGAAAGTTAAAACCTCCACCCACCACCCTCCCTAAGGGTTCCGCCGTCCCCAAAGCCCTCCGCTTCTCCCAGCTCCGCCATCAACCACCGGAAATGTTCGGCACCCCATCATCAGCCCCGCCCTTCGGGACTCCCTCCTCAACCCCTGCATTCGGTACCCCCTCTTCGACCCCGGCCTTCGGCACTCCGTCTTCCACCCCTGCCTTCGCCACTCCATCTTCAAGCCCAGCCTTCGGAACGCCGTCCACCCCGTCGTTTGGCACCGGCTTCGGAACCTCACTGTTCTCTACTCCGTTCTCGCAGCAGCAATCGCAGCAGAACTCTTTCTTTCAGACGCCTCAGAGCTCAAGCCCTTTCGGTCTCTCGACGCCGTTCGCTGCCACCCAAGTGCAGTCTTCTCCGTTTGGTCAGCCCGCTGTGACTCCGGCATTGCCCTTTGGAAATGTTCAATTGACCACTCAGATGGCTCCAGTTGCTCCTCTCCCCTTTTCTCTTGCCGATCGTGATATTCAAGTAAGCCTAACTAGGGAAGTTCTTTTTTTTTTTTGTTTTGGAAAAATTCGTAGCTGTATTTAGTTTGCATCTACATATGGCGGTTTTCCTTTAAATTTATGGTTTTGCTATGTGAACTATACTAGGCTATTGTTGATGCTTACAAGGAGGAGCCTGGGAACCCTAAGTATGCATTTAAGGTTCGATTTTTCATCATTGACCTTGTCCTTGTCAGATTTTTTAATTCTGTTTATGCTCGATTCTTGTTTAATTGGTAAAATTCTTGGGTGAAGAAACGTGGATTTTGGGGACATTGACGTTTGAATTCATTTGGCCATTGTAACTTTATTTTGTTAATTATTAATTAGTAATTTAGCAATGATTCTCTGTCCCCTTTGAAGAAGGAGAGATGGTAGGTTAGGTTACGTTGCCTTCGTTTAGCTGAAGTCTGAGAAAGGAAAATATTCATTGCATGAAACACTGAATGTAGTGATAGGCCAACACATAGTTGCAATTTGGAACAAATTGGTGGCAAGAATAAGCTGCAGATGAAATGTATTCGTCTCTCATTCTTAGAAAAAAAATGATTAGATAGCATCTTTTCTCGGTTCCCAAAATTTTCTCCATTCTATGTTTATGAAGTTTTTAAAATATGTGTTTGTGGTTTTGCAGCATTTATTGTTCAGCGTGACTGAACCTCAATATAGGGTGAAACCTGCTGGTGTATCAGATGTAAGTTCAATGTGGTTTGAGTTATACTTCTGATTCTGTTGCTTTTATTTACATGTCGAGACTTTGTAGTAAATCTTGTGAATTAGTTTGGCTTGTTAGATAATGTGGGCAGAGGCCATGGGGAAACTTGAAGGCATGGAGAGTTCTGATCGAGAACGACTTTGGCCCCACCTTGTTCAGGGATTTAAAGATCTGTCACAGCGCCTCAAGGTACCAGATGGATGATCATTACCTCCTTGAAATGAGGATGGCTTCAGTGCTTGGAAAAAATTTTTTGTTGAAGCCTTCCTAACTCACATTTGTTTCATTTCGATGTGCCAAATCTGCATTCTTTGAAGAATTTTTTTTAAATATTAAATTTCTGTGTATCCAATCTCTATAATTAGATTCACTAGATGGCATAAGTAGTGCCTCTTTCTCATGTTAAATAATGTGTGTTTGGATAGAGTATCATTTGAAATATTATTTGGAATAATTACTATAGCACTTGTTGTAATGTGATGTATGTGAGATAAAAAGGTATTTGAAAATATAAAAAGGTGGGTTGGAAAATGTGGTTATGATGCAAGCAAAATATTATGTGAAAAAATTTAGCTATCCAAACACTATTATATTGTTTCTTGGCGGGCAATAAAGCGAGCAATCTATCAGTATCTTCACCAAGAATTTATTTTGTTAATCCTCTTTTCATACCTTTATGGTAATTAAATGTTAGTCTTTGGGATACCTTGCAATCGTGTTCTTTCTTTTCTCTATCAACATTATCTGATTGTAGCTTGGGATACCTGAATTTATTTTCTTTTTTGAATTGTGTTTCTTTAACTTTGGATAAGCTACAAGATGAAGTTATAGTCTCAGATTCTGAGAGATTGCGAATAACACAGAGCAATGTAAAAATGGTACTCTCTTGCTCTCTTGGTTTGATATACCAAACTTGTGGTTAGTGTACTAGATTTGTTAACCTGCCTTTATGCAGCTTCAAAGGCATTTCCAAGCAGACACTTTTCCTTGGATTCGGAGGATGCAACAAAAGGAGCAGAGTCTCCAGAGGCGCCTCTTAAGGGTGAGATGTCTGGCATTATACTTCATTTTTATCATATTGTCCTAGATGCTAGTGTTTTGATCTGATAGTTAAGCATTTTCTGCTGCAATACAAGTGGTAATATAAATGATTAGGAGATTTAATTTTGTTATAATCCTGTAATGTTCACTCGTGTCTCTTTGTTTTAGAAGAAACAATTAAGGAATACCATCTAGATGAAGTTTTAGACCCCAAAGTACCCATGTCGACATGCCATGACACTGGTGCTGGTATGGGATATGTGTGCAATGAAAAATTTTTGGACACTTTTGACTTTTGTGAGGTCTGATGTCGAAGCAAGAGGAGAAGAACTGGGTGAGAAAACTCATAGATGCAGAAGACTTGTTGCATTGGAGTCCTACTGGAATCCTTTTGAGCTATGGCTTGTTGGTTACTTTAGAATTCTCCAATCCTTAGTGAGCTATGACTTGTATGTTGGCTGTACTGTATAATTCTTATTTTTACTTGAAATTTTGCTGTACCCACGTACTCTTGTCTGAGTCTTTAGAAGTGTCCCTGTATCCTAATTTTAGAAGGTTGACGAATCAGGCACTTAGACACATACCCGAATCCGACACCTATACCCGAGTCCGAGTAACATAGGAAAACAGAATGTTCAATACACTAGCTATGTACACTGGACTTTGCTATGCAACAGATAAAGAATATAGTCTCATATGATACACAGGTAATGCGAATTATAGAGGCATTGGAAGGCAAAGGGTGTCGATCACCTTTGATGAAGGGAGAAGCTGAATTGGCGGAGAAGTTGGCTGCATTAACTCGACAGGTACTTGATCCAGGTCTTTTGATCTGTGTAAGATTTTTATGATGTGGCTTGTAATGGAGCTTGTATTTACTAGTAAATTCTGACAGTTAAAAGGATCCGGAGCAGAACTTTCTAGAAGGGTTCAAAATCTACTGACTCTATCTCGTGTTGAAGCCAATGGCCTTGGTGGTAGATCTATGTATATACCTGGATCAACTAAAATACATGAGCAAAGTCTTTTGGACATGCAGGAGGTATTGTCAAATCTCATTTTAATCAGCATTGCTGACATGGAGGTGGTACATCACTTTCATTGATATGCGTGTGTAAATGATGGAATAACTCAATAAAATGCAGGAAAAAGAATGATCAGTGTATCATTTGAAGCTTTGTCCTTCATTGCACCCCCAGATATTTATTGCAAATTTTATATGCTCACCCTTGTGGCTCACGTACTTTATGACACAATTACATGAAGCAAGCAAAAATATGTCTGAATGCATGCCCAGCCTAAAACAAGTCATATAACTCATGGTGAAGAATGATTCAATGTAAATTATGCTCAAATTGTAAAGAGGCTACTTTTGTCTTTTCTGGACACAGGTCTTGCAACAGCAGACGGAGGCTATTGCTAGGCTTGGCAATGTTTTAAAGAGAGATATGAGGGATATGGAGATCATCATGGCTGAGGAAACAGAGATGTCAGAAGACTAGCCATACATTTAAGGTGTTCGCTGTTCATTTTCAGTTTGTTGGTTTAAAAGCTTTTGCTCCTGTTAGGATAAATTTTGTTGGCAACAATGAGCAAGTTATGGGAATTCCTACTGCCACATCTCTTCTACCTTGCTTTTTGACCTGGAAATTTAGATGGATCAGAGGCTAGAATCTTAATCACCTCTGTCTTGATTGCTGTTGGAAAATTTCCCTCCCGTGAGACTTCATTTGATGATTTTATGCTTCATAGATCAGGTCAATTTGTGCTCACAAAGATCAGCGGCCGGAAGTTTGATTTTTGTGCTCTGGATATGCATGTCATTTTCATCAAGGTCAGCAAACCACGGTAACATAATTCGTTGTCGACACCAAAGGTTTGTTGTACAACTCGATTAGCAAACTGTGCTTGTTGGATGGCAAATTGTATCATGTAAAGTATGAGATTGAGAACCAAGCATACCTTCACTCTGTGAGATTATGGGAATTTGTCTATTCACTTTGAGATTGTACGCAGTATCTCAGTAATGGATGTAGGTTAGAACATGCCTATAGTACGAGGATTTTGTAGTCGCTATCGTGAAGTACTGCAGTCAGTGAAGTTCAAATAGACTGCACTGAAAAACAATTGTTCTAAAACTAATTTTAATATATATTTGATGTAGTGGTTTATATTGTGAACTATATACGAACGAAATAACAAAATATAGAAGAAAGTGGAGTAGAGAAAAGTAGGTAAAAAGTAAGGAGAATTATTTTTTCATTCACTCAATTGTTGATAGGTTACGAGAGACGTTGGATGATCTTTATTTACAGATAAAACAAACTTAATGATACATGAACTATCTTTAATGCTAGTGCATAAACTGAGTTGTTCCATAAAATGTACCAAATGCTCTTAGGAGAGGTACATGTACCGACCTTCTAAGAGAAGGAAATGGACATCCATATCAATTCTTTTAGTTGTTTCATAACAATGATATTTTTATTAACCCTATTTTCCCAATCTCCGAGAGTTTTTTGGCACAGATGGTAATAATACAAATGCAACAGTCCTCAGCAGTTTTGTCGCTACATCTTTTGCTGCCAAAATTGCAAATTTAGCTATTACATAACAATGGATAGGACCTTAGCTGGCTTTCCTCTTTGGCTTTCTTTTGAACCTTGAACAACAATGAAAACTCCCCACCAAGAAGCTGCCCTTCCAGTTATTGAACCACAGATAATACTTGATGATCCTTCAGGTGACACTGTTTTGGGTTTTCGTATTAATTTTTTTTTTGTTTTTTGGTTTTCACATTAATGCAATTATGAATATTCTCAACATTCATTGTATTTTTCTGCCATGATCAATACCACCAAAGACGTCCAACCAGTGAACACGCGTGCACCTTTTCCCTTTCCCTTCTGCTGATCATACTGCTCCCACAAGTAACCAGTCTGATGGTAGTTTTTAACCACATTCCTAGGATAAAAAGGAGAGCTCGAAATCACTGTAAGCATATACTATATGTGGCAAAATCACCTTTTAAAAGAAAAAAATTAGAACAGAACTTTCTGCCACAGAAAAATTGGTTACGTGATGATAGAAAAGTATCTTTTGCAATCTGCGCTTTTGGATGTGCGAGTGCCTAAATGCCTAATCACACCATACCTGATCAAGTTGTTCCTCAAATCATCATATATCGCCTTGGCACGTTGTCTGTATGGTCCATCCTCTATAATGATCAAACCAAGGCAGCATCAACTTTATAAGAAAGAGTTTCAGAAGAAAATGTTAATTTCTCATTTATTCGTACCTCTGGAGTAGTAGTGAAGTGCAGAGAGAATCCTATAATTCATGTTCATCCATATAGGCCCCCTCCAATATGGTGGATCATGCTCGGTATTTCGTTTCATGTAAATTGAGCTGTGGCAGATTATTTGTATTTCGATTAATGTTGTACAATTTTCTCAATATAATCACTTCGCCGATGAGTTGAAAAATATGTACCTCGTTGCATGAAAACCAGTGACTGTTAAACTAATAGGTGAGAATCCCCTCCTTACCTCGTTTTCGAAAGAGACCTCAGCCCGAAGTTTGTCCATAAAGTGCTTCTGTTTGAAATGAGGTCAAGTTGTTTTTCTAGTATCCAGGATCCCTGCTTGCAATTGAGTATATCATTTGATCCCAGATAACACAAAAAGGCTGACCAAGTGTGAAGAGAATGGTAACAAGAAATATTTTAAAGTACAAGTTGTTGCAAAGAGGAAGGTCATAGTAACTTACAGGTGGAATAAGCCTTTCCATCAGTGGGAAAAGGCTGACATAGCCAACATGAGGAACCAGTCTCAACACCGGTTTCTCTAAAACTTCTCGAATAAGCTCTCTACTTGGGTGACCGTTAACTGTCTCCACAACTTGCCAACTTAATCGAACCTGGAAGGGCAATTCCTTACTAGTTTCTTATAATGCATCAGTAACAGAATATTCCTTTTCAACATTAAGTCAACAGGTAGCCTTTTGGAAGCAATTTGGTTTCGTAAGAATCCCCCTCTTACATGCTTTCAACATTTATTGACATGAAGCATGTAGACAACTCATCCAACCACCCCCCCCACCCCCCCCCCCTCCCCCTCCAAAAAAAAAAGAAAAAATAAATAAAGGAAAAGAGAAATAAAGCATCTGTAACTTTATGCAAGAAAAAGTTGCTGTCATCGCTCTACAAAACCGTAAGATAGCTTACGTTTTCTGTATGATTCCCGTAATCAAAATAAGCTCCATATGCATCATCAAAGTGCATCTGGACAGAACGTAGACAAACCTTAGATCCAAAACCTAGATAAACGCAATAGTTTTTTGATGGATAGACCAAAATGAGATTAATATCCAGTTACAAGGAAACATGTCTGTAGTAAAAATTAGAGCTGACCTCATTTAAAAGCTGAAAATCAGAAAGCAGCTTAGCTGTGGACCTATACTCCTGTTTCAGTTCATCATAGACTTTGAATTATGTTACAGATAGATCTTTGCATACAAAAATAGTATTATGGTGTATTTTGTACCTTTCCATGTTCATTTTCCTTCTCAAGAAATTCTAAAATCGAATGCAAGCAATCTGCAGCAAGATGCATCCAACATCTAATATCCAAGTGGCGTTCATCTTTACTTGGGTGTGATGCACGGGGATAATCATCTAGTCCAGAAGATAGAGTCTGGAAATGCAAAGAAACATCTCATTATTCTGGTGTAACAGGTAAAACAATTTTCAATTATTCTAACAAGGACGTTCATGAATGGAACAAGTGGATCTGAGAATAAACAGCAGAGTAACAGCAACAACTTTACTCCAGAATAAGCATAGATTGTTTATGTGAAGCTCCATTTGAAATTGAAGCCCCTTTAATCTCTTTCAAAATCACAATATGTATTAAAAATACAATGCAGTTAGAATTGTGTCTTTCTTCCAAATTATTGTGCTGATACTGTATTTGTATTTTACAACCTTTTAGGTATTTATTTCAAACTCATTAAGATGTGGAATAAGCAGCCAGACGTCATAAAACTTCGCATGTTGCAGTAATATGTGTCTTAGGACGTCCATGAAGCAATATTCAAGTACATTAAGCAACTAAGCGTGCATATCCAGATACAGTTAAGCCGTTTACTAATGAATCAGGCACAAAACCTTTGGATTTAATTCACGAATAGTTTTATTGTCTCTTCCATGCCAAAAATAGCTGCTCACAGCCTTTCCTGCAAATACAGCAGGTAGAACTTCTCATAAGATGCTTAAACATGATAGAAGCTACCAATTACATTAAAGCTATGGAAGTTTAGAAATTGATTTCAGACTCGTACAATGCTTAGGTAACTAACAAACTAAGCCTTAAATAGCCAATTTCAGCTTAACATGCACTCATTTTTGACATAGAAATGCATACCTAATACCAGTATTCAATCTTTTTGAGTTAGAGGAACAAAGTAACTAAATTATCCACCAAGATCTTTAGACTCCAAGGTTGCTGTGCAAACTAACCACCAAGATCTTTAGACTCCAAGGTTGCTGTGTAAACTAAGCAATACATTGTCTCACGGTTTAAATGATGGGAATCAAGAAAGATAATGGTATTTACCCGATTGTGTGGTATTGAACCATTTAAACCATCCTTCAAGACGGACAAATGCTTGATCAAAGAAGATTGATATCTCTTTCCTCTCACCAGCAGCAAACTTCTTGGCCTTAATGCTGCAAATAAGGTCTGCATAAAGCAAGCCAAGCCTTCATACATAAACATTAAAATCATGCTTCTGGCACATATGATGATCTATTAAAAGATTAATCTGTAACACAACATGGAATAAATCATAAGTTTTTCTTTGCTTATCACTGAACCAGATCCACGATGATCTACAAACATCACCTTCTTTTAACTCCATTCAGTGAAAAATATTTCCGTTTATTGTAAATAGACCATTCAAAAATATACGCAAGCACTATAACTTTGCTCAATATGATTGTATTCTTACCAAAATTCAGCACAAACCAAATAAGCAAACTGAGCAGCCCAATTCTTAAAGCACTTAAAAAGACTAGAAATTATTGAAAGATAAGTTTACCGCGTAAAACTAGGAACAATGTTGGAGGATTCCCATTTGTTGGATGCTGGGTAACAAATTCCTCTGGGACCTTACTGCCAATTCAAATAAATAGCTTGTCAAAGAGAGATCAACAGTATATGAGATCTGAAATGATAACTAAGCATATCAGAAGAAGACTGTATTTATCACCTTAAAGCTTCAGCACCTAAAATTTGCTCACGTGGAATCCATCCATCAATATTCATTAGGTCTAGCCAGTGTCCGATAATATCCAAGCAAATATGGATATCCCAACGCCTGATCATTGTTAAGAAGAAATGAAATATTAGAATACCAAAAACTATACTGATCTTCTAAACTATGCTGACCTTCTAAACTAAATAAGGATCCATCTGACTAAAGACAGAACTAACTTAAAGCTGCAGAAAACCACCTACCAGATCAGTAGCTGATGGAAACCCTCATCCCACAAAAATCCCCTGGGGAAAAAGGGACGACTTGGAACTGCTGTATAGAGCTCAGCTGGCCAATATGAAATAAAGTCATCACCATGCTTTTTCTGCATCAGAACATAGCCCACCGTTACTTTGTCAAAAGCCCCAGTGGTAATAATTTACCACAGAAATGCTAAACATTTCAGTCAAACTCCAATACTTAAAATAACAACCCAAAATGCATAGCACATATGATTTAACTACAAAATAAAAATTTTTGGATGGAAATCTAGAATAAGAGCACATCAAAATAGTATCTAGTATTTCATTTGCTTTTGTTTCTTTTCTTTCTAATACTTTAAGTGAATGTTTGTAGTAATTCTAACAGTCCATGCACTAGATGCATCAAAGTACAATGGGTAGTCGCAAAACTCATGTCTTACATTAGATGATTGTCCATCTATGCTGTTATTAGCAAAATACAAGACAGAATCACGCTATGCTAGTCTGTCTTACATTATGGTGGTTTAAAACTGACTCTTCCAGAAATTTTCAGATGCATGCAGCATGACATTGACAACAATCAAATTCAGTGGAACAAATTAATGCTTGTGTAGATTTACTGGCAGTGGAACAAGTTAATGATTGTGTAGATTTACTGGTGATCAAACAAAGAAAGCATACAAGTGAGACTAGAGAATATAATTGCTTCTGGATGCAATAGGTTTTTACAAAGCAGAGAAGAAGAAAACAAACATGTATACCCTAACCACTGCCCCATCAAGCTTAATGCAAATTCACTTTTACAGGATCTCACAGTTCACATGGATTGCAGCAAGTACTCAGCAACTATATTTAGCTACCAGCAAGAATTATTTGACCCATCCAAAATGGATTATGCATAATTCAAAAAGTTGAAGATGTAATCTCATTAATTTGAACCTTCCTTGAGTCATAAACCCTTTTTTCCCCCTTTGGAGTTGTAAACTTGTCAAGTCATAAAATGTGAAGCAAGCATGAGAAACGACGCAAACTAGTGTTTAAATCAAATAAATGGTAAAGAGTGAACAGAATTAGACATATACAATGATTTCAGCAAATCTTGTTAAGCAACCAGAGGCAGTTAGAGTAAAATTTCTGTATAAAATTTCTATTTTTTAAGATCCATGAGCAGAATATATAAAATTTCTATTTTTTATTTACAGTAAGCAGAGCTTGTAAGCAGTACAATACTCACAAAGACAAGAAGATTCACAATTATGTAAAGCCTCAAAAGGACATCGGAACCACATTAAGGATAATAAATAGAGCAACTAACATCAGGGCGATTTGGGAGTGCAATTTGTGACTGCCCGTAAAAGTATCCTATACCACCAAGCAGATTGGCAAGTGCAGCCTTACCCACTGTCACAGATCCAGAATCAAGCTGAGAAGACCAAATGAAAGTTTCAGAAACACTTCAAGAAATGCATTATTGCTTTCAAACTGAAAAAGGACAACATGAAGGATGACTCATTTCAACTGCAAAAATAGTCACATAGAGCCAATAATCCTTTGGCGTAGACAATCTTAGCACCCAAAATGATTTGTGAACTTACAATTTTCTTAGTTGAAATGGCTCAGATGAATTCGTTGTATCACACTGCACACTGGCTGTACAATCATCCAATAACTACATTGATGGCCTTGGAAGCATGATTTGAACATTGATATACTTATGCATATAATTTGGCATCAATAAACTCTGTGGAAGAGAATACAGCCAATGACTTCGCATTTTATTGAATGAATCTCTATGAAATGATAGTTCACATCCTACATCATCTGTATTTTATTTCTAAAGGATGATTACAGTGATTGACATGCCAAAGCACAAGTTTTATCTAACCCCACTAGCTAGCAACTCTAAGTAATCCTGCAGCATACATTTCATGTAATGCATAGAATAATCTAAGATGAGAAGTCAAGGATAGAATATGTAGGATAGGGCTGTTGTAGCCCACATTATCATGCTTGGAAACTGGTCTAAGAGAGATTAAGTACTCATCTAAGTTCAAAAGATTATGAAGCCCAAGGATAAACTGGTCGTTACCTCATCACCAAGATTGAAGCACCTTTCGAATTTGTCAGCATAGTCTTTTTGCTTCTCACTCAATTTATTGGTCAATGAGGCACCTACAAAGAGTGAGGAAGGAGTTGGCAAAGATTTAAATGTTCAGGTTAAGCTAAGCTTTACAACCACCCTGAACAGGGAGAGAATATAAAGCATCTAAAGTTTGTGTTGTTAACCAGATTTAAGTTGACAAACTTAAGAACAGTAAATACTTGCTCAAGATCAAATTCATCAGTTTTGCCTGAATACCTTCAAAAGATTATGCAAATTTCAGCACCATATTTTTTCTATATATTATCCAAGAACACTTCTTTTTCTTTTGAAGTGCAGATAATAAAAGGTCGACAGCGGAAGGCACCTGCAAGACTGATGGCACGCTCTTTTTGCGCAAGAGTTCCAGACTGGAAAATGATATCTGCCTTGAAAGGTATCCTACCAGAGAGCTGAATACACAAAAGTCGTTACTAAAATTGCAAATACAAAGAGAGACTTGAGCTGAAGTCTTATTTGACAGACTGAAGAAGCAGGAGCTCATAAGATTGCTGAAATAAACCTGAAACACTAAGATGTTTGATGACCCTTCTGATGTATCTGAAAGCTGCAAGCGACCCACCTTCCTTGCCTGAAAAGTAGACAAAAACAACTTTAAGAAAGGCAGAGGAGTTACATATCATACTCAACAACGGTGCAAAAGCCACCAAATGCTGTAAAAGTCACTACAAGCATTCTTGCAGCAAAGCTATTAACAAGGTCGAGATCAGAAAACTAGGGAGGACAAACTCATGTACTTGGATCCCAAGATTTGATTGGACAAGATCAGATAAATTATGGACAAAAGGTGTCTTGAACCCAGAATAGTGAAATTCAAATTCATCCTGCAAAAAAAACAAAAAAAAAAAGCGAACAAACACACTCACAGTGAGATACAGAAATCCTGGACATAACTGAAAAAGTATCCCATAGCTTCAATAAAATTTATGTGCACTGTAATCCTCCTATTCTGGACACCAACAAACATTCCATGTGGCATCATACTGTAACTTAAAAGATGTGAAAATACTAGAAGTTTTTTATCAATTAAGATTTATATTAATTTTTCAGTATCATACCTCAGTACTTAAAAGTAGCTGCCAATTGCCAACATCACTCCGATATCCAGATGCTAGGATAGATTCATCATCTACATCTGTGGCTCCGCTACCCAAATTTAGTGCATTTCCACTTTCATCATCCATATAGAAGAACAGATGCACAGTTTTTGACATTTCCTCACTAAGGTTTACTCTGTCAACAATTTCAAAGCTGTTAGAGAAGAAAGAAATCACAGGACATGAAAGATGAGCATAGCATCTAAGATGCTATAGCTTATTAGCAATGAGAACTAATTTCAGCAAGTTTTGTTTTCCGAGGTCTAGAGCATGTCCTTGACAAATGTGATAACCTCCAAAAGAAAGTTTTGCACTAAGTAGTTTCATGCTCAACATTCCAGATGCACCCACTATATTCTATGTTCCTCAGCATCAAAGTTAAGCATGCATCCAACAAGCAAAGACATTCTCACATAACTATTAACAATATAACTGGTTCAGCAGTTGCTTAATGAGAGAAAGGAGACTCGCAAAAACACAATCAGACGAATTGAAGATTTTACATGATAACAATAAAATATTGATCAAAGAGTGTACAGAGAAATTACCTAGACAATTAAGTGACACATTCACGTCAATAAAATTCCATCCAATACTTACTTTTGAAAGAATAGCATTTGGGAAGACTTTCAGTTTCTAGGCTTATACACTAAAAGCAACCAACTGCCTTTTGGTTTTAAGAAAGTGGCCATAAAATTTAAGTTAATGGGGATTACTCATCATTTTCCACTTCAATTCGGACAGCCCAGTCTCCACCATAGCTGCTCCCATGCTCCTTGGACTTGAGGAAACTTGTTTTCAAGGTCATATCTTGGTCAACCAAAATTTGATGTCCATAATCCCGTCCATTATGCTCTGTCCATCCATATGTCCTAAGCTCATCTGAATCTTGGCAGATGTGTCGCATGGCATACCTTCCATTCGTAATACCAATCCACATCAAACCAGCAATCAAAGACTGTGGGGTCCTACCAATAAACACCAAAAAGTACATGATTATGTCGATCCCAGTCCACACAGTGCATGTTTCATAAAGCATCATAAGTCACACTAGAAGTCCATCAGAAAAACTATACAACATATTGGGGAGTCTTTCTGGTTCCATTGAGGCTGAAAGATGAACCAAGATACTCAATATATGAACTAAGCCCAGCTCGATAAGTGCTCACTGAGACTAAAACATCGAAGGATCAAACCAAGTCTGCAGTGTTCTTTTTAAGGTCTAGAACTCAGCTTGAGCTCAGTTCCATGAGTCAACTAGACGTTATACATATTAATAAATGAAGGTAAGCTGGCCTTCGAAAACAACAGCATTTGGCTCGATTAGATTCCTTTAGACCCTACTTTTCATTCTACCACATAAAATTGCACGCCAAAAGCAGCAATTTTTCTTGACATTCCAGAGCAGAATGTGAGAAGGAGTCGATACCGTGCACGAATCCCAAAATAAACGTTAGGTCTATAGGTTCCCCAATACAAGCTCTCCTTGTGCTCCCCTTGAAACTGCCAGGAAAAAGGAAAAATCATCCTCGTAGCTGAATTTAATTTATTAGGATACATAAAACAAAGTGGAAAACTGAAATTATACTAAATTAAAGAACAAATATTCACCATGGGAAGTTCCATGAGTTTGGGAGCGGGAAATGGCGTGATAACCCTGGGCTTTTCCGGCTCTTCATTAGTATTTACCAATCGGAAAATGAAAAAGAGGGCGATCGAGGAGAACAGGATTCCAAACCCTAGGAAAACTTTGCTGCTCACGTTTGTAATTCGAATGAGGCTTTGGTCTCTGCCTCTATAACTTCGAGGTCTAGCGTTCGTACTTACTCTGTGGACTGACTCATCACCAAC
Source organism: Coffea eugenioides (assembly GCF_003713205.1). Taxonomy (NCBI): domain Eukaryota; kingdom Viridiplantae; phylum Streptophyta; class Magnoliopsida; order Gentianales; family Rubiaceae; genus Coffea; species Coffea eugenioides. The sequence continues at coordinate 46,264,857 of NC_040045.1, read as the reverse complement.
GGCGTCTGCGGAGGGCTTGCCTCTACTCCGAGTGCTGCTTCGTCTTGAACTGCCGGCCATTTTCCGGTGTGGGTTTATTGCTGATTCTGATTTCTGGGGAGGTTTTGCGCAGAGTGCGCCTGCGGCTGCTGCACAAGAAGCAGGACGGTGGACTTGGACTGGGCCAAGGCCTGTAGTGTTATTGAAAATCTGGGCTGCTGTAGCTTAAAGTCCATATCTGAAACCTATAAATCTGCCTTGATCCTCGGCTATAGGCTATGAAAATCCGCAAACTTGGGGCCACGGATGTTAAAGACCAGGACGGTAGACTTGGACTGGGCCGAAGCTGTCTCAGGTGATCTCTCAGTTTTTTTGGTGGTATAATTGCTACTAAAAAACATAGGGTCTGTTTTGATTGGGCAGTTTTTTGACTACATATACTAGCAGTTGAAAAATTGGTAGTAAAAAACTACTAGTATATATGTAGTAAAAAAACAACTGGTTAGTCAACGCATCTAGCCCCCGGGGTTAGATCACCCGGTCTGCGGCTGGAAAACCACTCGTAAGGTCGTGGGATCGAACCTCACCTAACGCCTGGGTGCGGTTGGGGTGGCGCTGTACTCCAGGCGCAGGGGATTAGTCGGGCCGCCTTCGGGTCTTGACCCGGACACCCATGTGTTGACAAAAAAAAAAAAAAAAAAAAAAAGTCAACGCATTGTTTTGAAATGTCTACAGTGGCGATTTTGGAGTACGATATTGTTTTGGCTCGGAAGTAAGAAAACCTTTGCTGTTTCTACGGAACTCTTCATTCCTTTTCCTCAAACCGAATTTCAACTTGCAGGTGCTCATATGTGGAACTAGAGGTGGCAAATCAACCCACTTAATTAAATTTACCCATACCCGCCCATGAATAGATGGGTATGGGTATCTTAAATTTTTGTATATGGGTATAAATGGGTTACCCAATAATACCCATTTAATAAATGGGTATTATTGGGTAACCCATCAAACCCAATTAACCCATTTAGAATTCTCTTCCCCCCAAGTCTCTTCTTTTCCCCCACCCATTTTTTTTTCAAATTTTTCATTTTGTCATGATGTTAACTACTTTTGTTTCATTATTATTATTATTATTATTTGTTGGTTTTATCTTATTATTTTATTTTCTCTTAGTTTGTTAACTTGCTCATTTTTCAGCATTACTAATTTATGATAAATTTTAGCCTATTTTCTTATCTTTCTAAAATGAAAATTTAAATTTATATATGAAAAAAATTTTAGGGGTTCAAAATTTTTGGATTAAGTTTTTATATTAATTTTTATAGTACTTAGTTCAAATTTTTATATTCTTATTATTCAATTATTAAATAATAGGTAATTTTGTGACATAGAGTATAAATGAAAAAAAATTGGTAATTAAGTTTATTGAAGATTATAAATAAATATTTAAAACTAATGACGGGTACAAAGAGTGGTATAAATTGATAACTTAGTTTGCAAAAATGAATTTAAATGAGTTTACAAAAAGTTAAAATAAATGGGTTATAAATGGATAATTGGATTACCCAATTCATTTTTTGACTTACCCATTTATACTCATCTAATTAAATGGGTATAAATGAGTTGGCTCACTTATACCCATTACCCATTTTACCCAACCCAAACCCGCCCAAGTCACCCATTTTGACACCTCTACGTGGAACCTACCTGTCGACATCTGAAAGCTTTTCTTCCCGAGCAAATTCGTCCTACTTTTTTCGTTCCAAAGCTGCTTGTGGTAATTTTGGGCAGCTGCCATTAAAAACTTGCCCGAAGCTTACTCTCGTTAGCTTCAACGGAGACACCTTCAGTGAGCTGTTCTGTTCCAGGTAGCTACAAGAAACTCGGACACACGGCTTGCGCAGGGAGCAGGTGGTCTTCTTCTTCTCGCTGTGCTTCCAATAAGCTCGTTTAATTGGCTTTGTGCTATGGAAATTGGCAGAGAGGTGCGCTTTGTTTAGCAGATCCCCATTTTATTTATTGGAGGTAATTAATTTGGTACACTTCCGTACGAATTAGGGCTGAATTTTTAACTTGGAAATTTTGGCTTTCTATTACAATTCCTGTAGCTAAGCTATGAACAATTGGTGTATTTTGATAACTGGAACGCAGGTAAATCTTGTCAACTTGGGTTTATGGCATCAGTACCATTTACGTAGCTAATCGCATTTGAGTAATTGAACTTTAATTGTTATTGTTGCTGCTTCTATTCTGTGCGATTGGTGGTGATTAGGTGTTTCTCACGGATACTCTCCGGCAGCTTGTTTTTCAAAATGCTCAGCGTGTTTTTGTTTTTGGGCAAAAAACCTTAGCGGCAACTAAACTATTTGTCAGATCATGTTTTGGCTATTAAACTATTTTTCGTTAGTAATTGACCACTAAATAACTTAATCAGTAAATCCGTGACCATTTAGTCGATAATTGCTCTTAATCTGTGAAATTAGCAGTACACGAGGCAAAAGTGCCGGGTAATTTTTAGTGGATTAGACAGTAAAGCAAGATGGGAGGTTTTAAGTGGCCGCCATTTTGATTGCTTTGCTTGGGCTATGGTGGGGAAGGACTTCCGCACCAGAAAAATTTTGGAAGATTTGCTGCTGCAACATGTCTGCCGAGCCAAGGATGATATGGCCCCATTTTCAGATTTGGACTTGGCTCAGAAGCTTTACCAGTTCCTGCAGTCCAAGAGATTCTTGATTGTTTTGGATGATGCCTGCTCTGCCGATGCTTGGGAGTGCCTCCGCATTGCACTTTTGTCTCAAGAACCAACCGCCAGCAAAGTGCTGCTCACCACTCGGGATGTCGGAGTTGCAGACAAGATTGCTTCTTCATTAGCCGACGACAAAGGATTCATTCACCGGATGAGATTTCTTAACCCAGACGAAGGCTGGGAGCTTCTCCGCGAGATGGCTTTCAGAGCTCACTCTTCTTCTGGTAAAGGCATCATTTCCAGAAAAAATCTTACCTCTCCTGGGCAGACCACATATCTTCTTGCTGGGTTCCAATTTGTCCATGAGGTCTTCATCGTTGCTGTTAATTTGCAGAAGCATCTAGGTTTAGCAGAGCGCCTCGACATTCTTGTCTTCTTCTTCGGCTTCTTGGATTTGTGGCTGAAGATTTGGGGCTCCCAATTGAGTCCCTATTTTTTCCTCCATATAATTTTCCATTCGGTGATTGTTTGAGGAAAGAAATTAAAAGGAGAATACGGTCGCATAGTTGTTAGATAAAATTACCCTCGTATTTTGCCACGTGTACTGCTAATTTCACAGATTAAGAGCAATTATTGACTAAATGGTCACGAATTTACTGATTAAGTTGTTTAGTGGTCAATTATTGACGAAAAATAGTTTGATGGCCAAAACAAGATCTGACAAATAGTTTAGTGGCGGCTAAGGTTTTTTGCCCTTTGTTTTTTGTGTGGTTCCATTTGTTTGCTTCAGCGTGTTTTTCAAAATGCTCAGCGTGTTTACTTCATCCGAGACAATGTACCCAATGATATGTACTTCAATGAAGAAGTAGCGCTCGGTGCCTTAGCAGATGCCGGGGATCCAAGGGACTTCGTTCAGGGCAGTCAAAATTTCGATATGTCGCAGCGGGCATACATAACTAGAACGAAAATCTAACGGCTCACATGTATCTCAATGCAAACAACTAGCCATTCGCCGTTGACGTAGCTTCTGAATTAGAGCTCGCAGGATGTTTAACATGCTCATTTTATCATCCGTTATTTTTATTTGAGATACTTTAGTTCGTATGATGCTTAATTGTGTATGGGATGAAATAGACTTTTACGAAATTATTTCCTTTTCCCGTGGCATATAACCAAGTGTAGCAAATCTTGAATTAAAGCTCTACTCTATTGTTACGATACCACTTCATTTAAATTTATGAATGATAAACCCACTGTCTATCCATTCTTCCTTATCCAAACAACCGCAAATAACACACACACTCATTACTTAAGGGAAACCCACAGCCCAATCCAAAAGGCATGCTGACTTTCAGGCTACACTGAGGACCTTAAGTAGTACACACTCACCACTCACAATCGATGTGGGATAGAGGGAATGGGGGAGGGGAAACACCAAGACTTTTGTCAAAGGCTCACCAACGGCTTTTAACCACTCCATTTTTTTCCTTATCCAAACAACCGCAAATAACACACACACACATCCACTACCTAAGGGAAACCCACAACCCAACCCAAAAGGCATGCTGATTTTCAGGCTATACTGAGGACCTTAAGTAGTACACACACCACTCACTGTCTATCCATTCTTTACATATTGTTATTTGCATCCTGAGCATGCCATGGCCAAACAAGGGTATATTTATACATGCATGATTGCATTGTTTAGGCCAATATCATCCAATCATTATTGCCGAGCTATAACGCCAATTTCCAAATAGCATGTTGGGTAGACACAAGTTTACCGGCGAATGCATTTTATGCCGATATGAAAGTGTAGTTATTTATGAAATACAGATCAATCTAAACGCAGAAGGTTTTGAAAAACAATGAATTTTTCACAAACTGCCTATCCAAACGAAATCATCTGTATTTGAAAAAACACCCCCAAAATAACCACGTCAATTCAACAGCATTAGCCGTGCTAGACAAATATACTTTGCTGAATCACTGGAGAACCACAATAGCAGGGTTATTTTCGCATCCGAGCGGACACTAGCTAATCCACTAGGTTTCACTCGACTCAACCCCCCGGATTTGTTCAACCAAAAGCAACCCGAAAGTGAAATTCATTTTTGGAGGGTGTGACTTTCAGCTGCTGAAGCATACAAACGGCAAGCATGGATAATCATTCAACCCAATAATATAAGTTCCCAAAAAAAAAAAAAAACCAATACTCTTAAGCCATCTTAAACGTCTTTTGAAAGAACAGCATTATAAGAAACCTTTCTATGAGTCGGAAACATGAAAATTAACTTACTACAAGAATATGGGTAACATGAGAAGGAATATAAAATTTTCTTTAGCCTCAGAATATAGCGAGTAAACAATCAACTCCTATCACATTAACAAACAAATTTGAGAAACAAAGACTTCACACCTGTACGAAAGGAAATACAGAATTTCTCAAAAATTCAATAGTACAAAGCATTTAAGAATACTAATTCTGAAGGGTGAGACTGCTCTACGATCACTTTGGAGTAAGCAATCATTTCTGTGTCAGAAGAATATTATTGATACTCCCATCATGAAGCATCCAACTGCTACCCAAGGGCTCAAGCGCTCACCTGCAAGACAAAGCATAGTGGTAAAAATCATCTTGAGAGTTTTCAAGGCAACCCAGTATGTACCGTGATAATTAATGGCAAAGATGATAAGTCAGCAATGAACCTCTAATAGACAATTTTGTGAAGGAATCTAACTAAACACAACCCCACCCCCACCCCCTCTTTTTTCTCCTGTTTTCTTGTGCATGTAGCGGCCTGGGGGTTGTGGGATGGAAGGGGAGACAAACAATGGGGGAAACAGAAACATATCCACAAGATACTTGAGTCATTCTGAGAAAGTACCAAGTCAAATGTATTTTTATGCTTGCAAAGAAGAAATAGTGACCATACACTAGTCTGAATGTTGAATTTTGTATGCCACAATAGATTTAGCTCAATTAGGACCACAGGGGACTTTATTAATTTCTGATTGATTGAATGTAGAACAGCATGAGAAGCAGATGGAAAAGTAACATTCCTAAAAACCTTGTGAACACCAAGCAACTCTAATTACAAGGCAATGCATTTATTCTATGCAAATTGTAACCATAAATTTATTGTCGCCACTCTAATTACTGTCTAGCTGATTTCTTTGTATTTCAAATACTCCATTTCACAATAAAAGCAGGCATTCTAGTTTATAGCAACTACAAGACTACATGAATTATATGAAACATAGATTTGCCAACAACTATTTCCAATAGCAATACCATGCTTGCAATGGTGTCACTTACCTATTCTGGCAGCCTTCCAAAAGAAGCCCCGAAACCTGGAATAGTAACACAACATCAGTACGTTCATTAAATGAATATGATGACATGACTGAATTGCTGTAATCATGAGATCCAAAGGAAGAAGATAAATGACGTAGTAAAGATATTCGACACATTTTTCAATCCCAAAACATTACACACAGCAATTACACACTGATCTATGTATCCATCCTGTGAAATACGTGCACCATTCTGTTAAAAGTGATTTCTTTCATGGAACCCACTGGCTTCAATTGTACACGCACAAATATTGTCCATCAAATATTCAAACAAGACAACTTCCGCCAGAGGCAGAACCCACAATCTCTTAGTCCCTTAGAAATGTTCATAAGCAAAGCTGATTAGTTCTCCCACAATCTGTGATGCAAGCACAAAGATGGCAAAGATACATGCATTTGTAGGCACATTGTTTTTTCCAGAAACCAAGAAGCACCGTATGCAAGACAAATAATACAAATAATATGTAAATTTTATGTCTTGGCATATGAACTAGAATCACTCCAATGAATATGAAAGAACACTCTGCTATAAGTGAATTTATCCAAAAAAACTGCTATAGATTACATTTTCCAAAAGCTTTTCCATGGAACTATTGAACATATGCACATCCATTTGACGACCCTATAGAAAAGCATATTCTCTACCATTAACAAAGGAAAGATTATAGAAACTATACCAAGTATTGATTTCTTATTAACGAAAGTCTTTTCAAACATCTCCTTGTGTAACCATTCTATGAGTTCCATCGTCCACGCGTCATACATCACGCATCAGAAATTTCATATCTTGTCATCCTAACAGCAAAACTTGTAATCAGGCATTCACTATCCGCATGTCAAAATGCGATGTCGAACCTTTTCAAAAAGAATGCAAAAAAGTGCACTGATATTAACTATGAAGTACAGAAATCATGAAATAGTGCCTTTCTCAGCCAAAAAAGAAACAAACTTTAACCAAATATTTCACTGACTAAAAAATTTATGATTTGAAACTAAGCAAACAAAATAAACATTAATAAGCAATTTTAGATAGGATAAAATCGTTGAAGCTAAGAAGACTTACCCAGTCCTCTGTTCAAGAAGAGCTGGAAAATGCATCTTTACATAAGTGCAAGTACAAATCCCCAGCAGCACTACCGTAAGAAAAGAGTGGAAATTGAAGAGCGCGGACTGGAAAATTTAGCAATACAAATTTCAGTATCTATTTTAAATTCTAAAAATAGAAATCTGAAATCCTGCAATTTCGAAAAGTAACGCACCATATCCAAATTCTTCCCTTAATACCTTTCTTCCGCGAAAACCTAAAAACACAAGAAGCAAAGAATTATCTAATTATTCTACCTCGATTTAACATACGGCGCGAAGAGCAAGGCACTGATTCGTTTTCCAAGCAAGATGTACCAAAAATTTAACAGTCATAGTTAAAAAGAAAGAAAGAACACATACAAATGACCGAGATTAGATAAGTGAATATAGAGAGAGAGAGACAATCACAAGGAAGCGATTCAGTGTCACAGTCGAGCGACGATCTCAAAGTGAATGAGAAGATGGCAGCAGTATCGCGAGAGGTGCAGATACAGCTGCTGCTGCTTTTTTTTTTTTAATTATTTTTTTCCTATTATTTATTTATTTCTATTTTGGACAATATACCACTAGCAGAAGGGAACGAAGAGAATTAAATTAAAAGAGAGAGAAATGCTCAAGTGTCAGGGACGACTGGAAAATCTAATAGCTCTGCCCACCGTTCATCTGTGCTACCGGTCTGATCCTGACGAGAGGCAGGTAAAATTAACCGTTCGATTACCACTAGTCGCTAGAAGGAAAGAAAAGAGGGAAAGTCTTGCTCTTATTGACCCTTTTGGTTTGCTTTATATCACTTTGCTCCCCAACTTAAAAGTATTAAACGGATTTGCCCCGTTCTAATGGTTTTATTATGATTTGCCCCGGAAGCAATAACTCCTTTGTACTAGTATTCATTCTGCACAATCATTTGTAGCACACGAGTACATTGTAGGCTTATAACAATTTGAAGCTTGTTGCTCAATTGGCTGCAAATTAATGAATTTTGTTACCCAATTTTGAAGAAAAAGATTTTACTACCCATAAATGAATTACTAAAGTTTTTTCCGATAGCTAGGGTACCATATAGCCTTTTCGTTCATAGTTGGCTATAAACAAAAATCATTTGACTTTAATAATTGAACTAAACAATGTGTGAAAAGTAGATAGTATAAGATCCCAAAATTGGTAATGTTAAGAGACAAAGTGCAAATCAGTGATAATTCATGACTGCGTGTTGCAAGTAACTCTTTTGATTGAAGTGCAGTAATGGTTTATGGCAAAATAGTAGGACGGACATCGCAGACCAGCAAAGATTAAGTTAACTAAGTCGACTGAAAGTGAGTACTCAGTAAAGAAGGAAGGAAGGATACTGTGTCCCCACAGTGGAGGAGGAGATTACGATCTTCCCCTAGTACAAACATCCCGAAACCAGTGCCAACAACAATGTAAATCACCTTTTAACAAACTAGAAGTTGCTCTCTTCTGCACCTTCTCGACTCCTCCGAGGACCACCTACGAGACTCAACAGATGTGCAAATCGAAGTTTCTTACACCCTGAACTGCAGTGCAAACTCATTCTCACAAGTGATTACAATAACTACGATCACCATTAACATCCCAAGAAACAAGTCTAAATAGATTATTCCCATCACCGAGCACATTCCCAAAAACCGAGTCAATTTATGGAAAAACCAAAACAACATTTATAGTCCTAGCTGTAGTTTCTCATCCTTCTAGTAATAATCATTTCTAATTGCTACATGCAAACATGCAGTACGATCAATTACAAAATCTAAAATTTTCATTAACATTTGTTCTCGGTCCTAGATTTAGAAGAAAATACATGTGAGATCAATACCAAAAATGTCGCTATTTGCTGGCATGCTACTGACCGATCGATGCAAAGGAAATTGAAATCCGGCCCGTAGAGGCAAAATTTCTTGTGTTTCAACTGCCAACCCACTGGAAGGGCAATAGTGGCATCAAAGAATGATATGACACACACAGTAGTATCCATTTTGCACCTATAAGACACCTCACTGTTAAAACCAATCCAAGTAATTATTCCAGCTGGTACCGCTATCGAAGGAAAATCATCAAGCTAGAAGACATAGCTTGACATAAAACTTGAAAAAGCAGTAACATCCATCCAATTAGGAAAAAGGCTTTTCAACTTGGTGGCAGACTCAGTTAAATGCTGATCCAACACAGCAATTTCGACCCTCAAAGATTCTGAACTTCTTGCCTGCAATTAAGACAAAACATAACATGAAGAAAGCTCCGTGCTAACTCACATACCATGGTGCATGTTCAAATGTTATCGACAGTTACAAGTGCAATTAATTGTCAACTTGACGATTGTATAGGTAAATTTGGAGCGGATATTTGAAGGTCAAAGTGGAGGAGGAGCAAGATAAAATTAAATTTCAAACACCTGAATATGTATTGCTCATGAAAGACTCAAGAAATTTCAACAGAAAATTATCAAGGAGTCTTGTGCTTCTAACCATCAGGAGTTTTTACAGAAATGTGATCATCCCTGAAGGAGGGTGGTTCAATGGTTTACAGAGTTCTTCTTAACCTGTAAACTTAATTGTGCTTTCGGTAGACTCACCATCCCTTTCAAATTATAGTCTCAATAAAAATTGTACAATCAACTCAAGATGCGCTTCTGGTTTGATAACAAAATCCATCTGACATTGTCTATGGTACTTCCACAAGCTGACAGTAATAACCATAAGCTGCTCAGTCCAGTAACCCTCCTAATTAATACTTTTAGCTCTATTAATCCCAAAATATAAGGGACAAAGAAACATAGACAAACTTCACAAAGAAGCCTCGCACGCCCCATCCACCACCTGTTCGTGAGCCATACCCTTGACTGACTCACTCCACACTCTTAGCTCGTTCAGGAGCCCTGCCCAGGACTCCTTCACTAAAGGGGAAGTAGCAACAAAGATGGGAGAATGAAATGCAAAACGGTTGAAATTTTACCTCCAACCAAAAGGTCCAGTTCTCATGGCTTGCACCACTTAATCTACATATGTATGATGGTGGTCCATTAGTAACCCTTTCAGGAGCTGTAAACATTTGCACAAGGATCAATATACAGAATCCGACAATCTAAATCCAAATTCAAAAATTAAATATATGTCACCTGGTAGTACACTATTAGCAAATGACCAACTGGATAATGGACCTGTTATGTTGAGCACCGCAACCCATACCTCTTTCAAGGACCTGAAAGCAAAATGGAGATAAATCTAAGTTCTAAGACAAATGCACTAACTTTATTTTTAGGTAGGCAAAAAGAAAACGTATAAGAGTGCCTGCTGCGTCCAGCTCCCAGAATTCGAGAAAAAAAAAAAGCAACTAAAAAGTCACAAGTTGGAGCTTCTATGCGACTTGACTTTATTATCAATTATGGTGTAAAAGCAATCCTGATTTTAAAGCACACATGGAGATGACTTCCCATCTTTATCTTTCATTTCCCAAATTTATTGAGCTTGAGTTATTAGAAGGCCAATATCATACAATTCTTAGTGTAATTCAGCTAAGCATAAGTATATACACAGATATATGTCCAGACAGTTTTACACACCATGAAATGTTGTTTTATAATATATATAGAACAAATAACTGCAAACCAGAATGCTGAAGACCTATCAATTAGGCATTTCCGTTCAAGTTCTGCTCATTTGGATGTCAAATCATATACTATGCTAAGAGGGCCGTAAAGTACTGGACTAAGGTAAGGATAATTGGACTAAACAACAGGATAGACTGAATGTAAAATTACAGAACAAACTGTCACATTACTCAGTCAGCATATCAGTGTTTTACCCCAGGTGAAATTCCAAGTAAATTCTGCGGGACCCTCCATCAAGTAGAGCTTGTGGCCTATAAGTTTTTAGATGTGGAAAGTTTCTATATTGCTTCAAGACGTCATCTCTCTCTGCTGAGAACTTCAAACTTCCGGAAAACAAGTAAGATATTGGAAAAGTGCCCTGTTCAACATATTCGAAGTCAAATATTTACTCAATGTCACTCATGGATTCAAAGCAATTGTAATTCACAAATCATCAATAAGAAGTTGTTAGTTGAATAGAACCATGGCAGGACAAACATAATATTAGAAGCTAAAATGAACTTCAGTAATCACATGAACCCCCCCCCCCCCCCGGGCGCCCGGGGCCCAACGTTACTGTTAACAGCTTAGAGGTTAGCTCATACTTTCTACTTGTTACATTTCATGGTCAGAGAAGAGTGGAGAGTTCGATTCATGAATTCCAGCAACTGTCCATGTCATTACAGACCTATAAGTTGTATGATTTTGTCCTCTAGACTAGTATCTCATTTATTTATTTATTTTTTCCCTTTCACCCTTTCTTAGGAGAACTGCATCTAAAGGTTCAAAACATTGTCCTCTCTTGCTGTGCATGTATCTTTGCACCATGTTCATAACTTCTCCTTTATCTCTTTTTGAGGATAAGCAAATTCCAATGAATTGCATATGATTCTATGGTTCAAAGACTGTGTGCCAACTATCCAGAAAAGCAAAATCCTCATTATCACCAATCATGATCAATCAGTATAGAGAAAACAATCTAATAACAGACTTTCAGTTCCATTACACCAGTTGAATATTAAAACAAATTAAACAAGATGGTCTCTGCTCCCAGTTAGCATTCACCAGTCTGCTCTGTAGGCTGGAGGCACAAGCACTAAAAACCTAGCATGAAGCATCTTAAAGCAAAACAAGTCATGAAGCCTAGTCGTATTACAATTCATAGGATACAATATGATTTCGTACCATCAATTATGCCATGCAGACAAAGGGGCTGGAAAATGGTTCTATGTCATGCAGGCCAATAATCAGATAAAATTTACCCATTTGTCAGAAGAAAGTAAATGCACTCTTAGTCAAAATCATATTGCAGCAGAGGGAAACATATGATACATAAAAGACTTCTTTTTGTACTTACCAGCCAAGTCTCTTGCAGTGACAAATTTGCAGTATCAAAGGATAATTCTGAATCAATATGCAGTTCTCTTGCCACTTCTGGAGCATGTTTAAAGACGAAAAGAAGAGAATTTGAGTCAACCACGGAAAAATCATAACTGCAATCGTCAATATGACTTGCACCTGTTGATGACATTTTTGAAAACCCTGTTAGAATGTTCAACCATATTCATCCTATTTATACATTCAGTACCGTGCCAGAAAGTTTAGAAAAAATTTCAGAATGCTAAATCACAAATTATAACAGTCAGTAGCATGTAAATGAAGCTGTTCAGCAAGCAAATTGAGACACAAAGTACATGCTCTACCCAGCCAACCCCCATCCACAAAAAGTAAAAAAAATAAAAAAAAAATAAAAAAGAAAAAGAGAAAAGGGTCTTTTCATAAGGATTCCACTTAGAATGCATACTCTTATACTGCAACTATTTTCACATATTCAACTGATGTTACTATATCTTTCGAGTACCTTTCAGTCTTTCATACCTGCAGTTCTGATAGTATGCTGGAAGATCACCCTTTTCGGAGCATCTGTGCTGTATGGAAAGAATTGAGATGACAGAGCCAGAGCAAGTATGCTTCCGTGCAGCAAGAATTGCATGATAGATGATCTTGCTAACCATTGGCCAACAACAGGCAAAAGAGGTCCGACGCACCAACCAGTCACAAGTCCAACAACTGCTGCAACTACAATGTCTGCTATAAAATATCCTGGAAACCAAAAACGTTACCAAGTATCTTGAAGGTAAAACATGAAACTCTCAAGGGAGCACTGGCATTTATAACTAAACCTTGCCATACTCACACTGATAACGCTTTTGGAACGTGAAAACTAATTGCAAATAAATATCACATAAGCATCATATTAAAAACCACTTGATACAAAGAAAGAGAAGTGAGCCTAACCATAAGGAGGTGGAAAAGACCCTGTCATTCCCATTTTCTCTATCAAAAATGCAGCAAGGAACCCACCAAAGTAGACTGAGTACAATAAGCAAGGAATTAAAGGAATCACGTAACATGCAGTTGACCTGAAAGAAGAATTTTGTTTGCCCCATTACGCAGAAAATAATTAATCAAAATCAACGTTGAGCTCAAAGATGTCAAGCACAAAATTTGGGTTCATATTGACATCATAATTTGATCCTGTTCAAACTCAAAAACAATCTAAAACAGCATTATGACATATGGGACTCTATCCTAGACATAAAGAAATAATTTTTTTCTCAGGTTAGCATACATCAATAGAGTACCATAAACAGATAAAAATTGTTACCTGAGAGAATCAAAACCAAAGGACCTTGTAGATAGCAGGAAGGAGATCCATGCAGGAAGCATGAAGACTGCCAACAAAAAGGTCAAGAAACCTCCATTTAACCCAGAAATCAGATACCCCTGCTTTCAGAAAATCATGTTGAAAATTAAATTCCTTATAATATGATCATTTACTTTCATTATACAACTCAGAAAGTCATTTGCTTTATGTTTATTTTGCACAAGTGGGTATTCTACATACCATTTTGAACGAGTTTTTTTTTTTTGGGGGGGAGGGGGATGGAGAGAGGGTCGATATACATAACTTGTAGAAGTCAATTAACAACCAAAGAATAGCACAACATATAGGTCTCGCATACCAACGTCATAAAGGAGTACAACCCAAATGCTCCCCAAAACCTTGCTTCACCTGCCAGTTCCTGTAAAAGTATTATCAGTGGACTCATTATGTCCTGAGCACTCAAATTGAAAAATAGATCCTGCAAAGTAAAACTAGGCGACTGTGTAGAACATATGCTAAGCCTCTCTCTCATGTGGTAATCTCAAAAGCTAGAGAAAACATGAATATTAGACCATTACCCAGCTTTTTGTAACACTTTTCCTCCCTGCATATTTTGCAACAAGTACACTTGAAAAAAGGAAAAAGCAATGAATGGTGGATAGGTGTGACTTTAAAATCAGAAATAACGTAAACAAGAAGCTCAGGCACAACAAATCTGATCAGACTTGAAGATAGCCCAGTAACATCAGAAAATGCCCTTCTACCACTAAACTCCAATGTCTTAAATTTCAAATGTGATGTAGAATGAATTTCCATTGGGCTTTCCTTTTTCCCCTTTAGATGAATTCAAATATGACCAAATACATGATTGTTGAATGCACATGAATGAAAAGGCGAGATGTTCACAAGTTAATAGACCAAACAAAATCAGTAACACATTCTGCAGTTATACTAGTTCATAATTTCCACAGATACATACATTTTGTACCAAAATAGCAATGATTTCCATCTAAATTACTCAATTCAACGAAAAAAATCCTCTTTTATTAACATAGTTTCTTTAAATGAATAATCAACATAAACAGAGGTGAGCAGAGTGAAAAATCACAGGGTTCAGTACAAAAAACTTTACCTCTTTTGATGATTTGACTACTGAAACATTTTGAGAGAGAGGAAAATTTCTCCAAAAGAATCGTGGTGCTAACAGACCAAGAAGTGAACACGGTATGAACATCAAAAAGGCCAAGTATGAATTAGAAAACCTACATCAGGAAATGAAAGTTATGTTCTAAAATGCTATATCATATACTAAAGGAAACCAATATGCCAAAAACTACTCTAGTAGCAATACAGTATTAAACCAGTACCAGTTCATTGAATGTCTTGTGAACAGCAATCTCAAGATTGCAAAAACAACTGGAAAAATAATGGCCAGTAGAATCCCTAAAGCATGATGTAGCATTCCTGCAGAGAACAGTGCAGTAATTAAACACAATGGAAGAACAATGTCACCTGCAACAAAGTACCTTCAGGTTCAGCTGCATTCCCATTACCTTTGATAAAGTCAAAGAGAGTCATAAATGAACAGGAAAACACTCTATTTGGAAATCGCAAAAAAATTGGCATAAGTAGGTAGATGGCAAGAGGAATACTATGAAGCATCACAGCCAGCTGTCTTGGATAGATTACCTGAGAAGGATTTTAGAGATCAATTCAAAGAAAGAGTTTATCCTCTTAACAACCCACCTACTAAGGGAAGATAAAATAAAGAAAGAATACATTGAATGGATATGACTGCTGGGTTAACTAAGTTGTACGAAATAATGATATACATGAGTACACAGAGATGAAATCAATAAGAATTCAAAGGGTATAACGCACCAAAAACCATGACAAGTAGTCAAAGAAAACTGCCCGTTCATCATGATTTGCAGCATGTCTAAGAGATTCCCTTTCACGTGCATTTTGTAGCATAGAAGAGTTAGTGAAGGCTTTAACTACACTAAATAAATTATCCCCACGTGCTTGCATGCTTCCAGGTCTGCTTCACCAAAATAGTATGCACCAGATCAGGCATATGGTAAAGAGAAAGATACTGGCAATCAACTAAGAGAACTTCCAGCAAAATCTACTTCATACAGTAATCTTTCCACTGTATCTGAGGAAGTATGATAAAAGTAACCCCCAAAGAGAAAGATGATGTCCAGTCCAGGAATATCCCCATAATCTTGGGCAAACATTCTGTAATCTGTATCACCAGGTATAGAACCGAAAGCATCCTGAAGGTTTATTTGCCCAAAAGAAAAAGTTATAAAGATATCAGCAGGAAACTACAAAAAGATTATTGACCAAAGAAAGAAGGGAAAGTTAAAAAACACCACATGGAGAGTCTAGATAAGCTTTAAAAGTCTCGTCTGTTTAAGTGAATGGAATCAGACAGGCAAATGTTAAAACAATACTCCTTTATTCTTTACCAGACCAGAAAGCAGGAGAAGGAAAGTTTCAACAAATTACAGAGAAGTAAAAGTGAAAACCTGAGCAGCACTATTAGCCATGGGATATATAGCTGCTTGAGCATAAATGTATGAAGGCCATGATCCAGGTCCAGATTGGCATACTAGATCTGTTAATTGAGCAATTCAAGTGTAGGTTCAGCTCTAAAGAAATTAACAATAGGCTCAGCTATGAAAGAAAATGTGTGCCATGCTGGGGGCAAAAACTAAAGGTCTGAACCTCATATATGGCATGTAATTTTGCATACCAGGAAAAAGAAAAAGAAGAAAAAAGCACAGATCAATTAGTTCATCTATAAGCATACATTTCAAAGACAAAACTCTCCGTGGTGTCTAACTAAATATGCAAACATCTAATGCTCAGTTAAAACAGCTTTGGTAAGTTATTCTTGGGGAAGTGACCTAAACATGTGAATCAAATACAATGGCAATCTATGTTTTATGTCTTAGTCCATAGAGATGCTTGCAGGAATCCTAAAGCAAACACCATAAGTACATGGAACATTCAGCAATGCTTATATCAATATGGTAATGCACTTCAAATAACATTTAATCTCTCAGATAAGCTGCACAAAGCAGCCACTGATACGTGAATTCCTTATCTTTTCATTAGTAATCCACCAGATCATAACTAAATTGATCCAGAAATATTCTACTATTACTTAATAACTCTACAATTCTCTTTTATTTCTTGCAAATTCACCAAACTCCACCTAGGAAAATTCTGCTTCTTAACACACACTTCATCTATATCCTGTAATCACTCCACCATCAATTTTCAATTACATACTTAGTACGACATTTACAACAGTTTTGGTCCACAGATGGATTGCTTATCATTCATCATGATGACTACATATCTGAGGTTTTTAGTACAGTTTCAAATTCAACTTAAAAAATAAGAATGGAAGCCAGCTCATAGATGATGATGAATCGGTACATGTGATTCTACTTGAGCTAAATGTTACTCTAACTAGAGTTGATCATAGTCAAGTGTGTTAAATTCAACTTAAAAAGTTTCAATAAAGTTGCATATTTTTACAAATAGCAGCTGGTACTTACCAGTTCCACCTGTACCAGAAGCTTCAACATCTATAAAAGCCCCAACAGTATCACGCCATCTATGTGTTGTCATGAAACCATGTGAGCCCTGAATTAGCCATAAAACAGATCATTGGAAGATAGTTTCTGTCAATGTAAATCTACTAATCAACAAGATACAATATGCAATGTCCTGGTACGCTAGAGTTTCTGATGATATGTTCACTGAAGGATTTCATTTCGGTGGTTTGTTTCTTTTTCCCTAGAAGTACTATTGTAAATCTTCAGAGCATACCAAACAAGAACGTCAATCAAGAAAAGCCGATCAACTTTCTGTTTCAGGTAGCCAGCCATGTCACATTTCTTACCAGCATAAACAGCTCTTCTGCTCCATTAAATAGAAATATAACTGGTCGAAGAGGAACCCAAGCAGAATCAACACATAGCCGAGCTAGTTCAAGCATAGAAGCTGTTTAGGGAGGAGGAAGAAACAACACAGTAAGATATAAATAATTGATGATCCCATTTAAAACATAGAATTGTGATATATAAAACCCACCAACACATGAACCACAATCACCAGCTCCAGGAGAACCTGGTGGAGTGTCAAAGTGGCCATTCACCAAAACTGCTGGGTCGTTTTCTCGAGAATCTATAGAAGAAATCCTGCAACTCCATTAAAATGTGTTAAGGTGCCTTAATTCTTGCATTTAAAAAGATGTATCCAGGCATTAATTTAATCAAAGAAATTAAGGTCATAGGCAAGTTGTTAACAAAATTTTGAACAGTGATCCCCACTTAATATTTAAATACAGTCAGAATACAACGGAGTACATCTAAGAAATAATTTTTTTATTAACCTTTTCAAGTCTTTTACACTCAAAGTGGTTCGATCCAAATGTCTTGAGAGTTACTTTTCGAAAAAAAAAAAAAAAGTCTTTGATATTTACTTTGAAGTTCTACAAAGCAAAATACTAGACTGTTGTCTTTGTCCATACTTATGGACAGAGTGTGAGGAACTTTTACAACACTCATTGACTACAGCCACCTAACAGCTGTTGCTAAATACTGAAGTTCATCATGAAGATCAAGAAAAGTAAGCATGCAAAGGATCACAGTGGACATCACGAAATCAAAGACCTGAACAAGTAATAATTACTTTTTTCAAATAAATTTATCATCACAAAATGCAAGATCGTAAGCTGGTACTTCTCCCAAAACGTGAATATTACAAATTATCTGTGCAAAAGGAGTTTGAGAAGTTAGCACTTCTAGCTATTGGTCTTAGATTGACATCAAAGCAGCCCAAATAGAAGCAAAAGGAGATCATTTTTTACCTCATAAGAATATTGGTGTGATTTCTATAAGCCAGAGATATGCTATGTCCTAAGAAAATCATATTGAACGAACCATCTACTGTCGTTTCTTCAATCTCTATCCTGCAAAAACAGTAGTTCCCAACCAAAAAGTAGAATTACAAGCTACCCTAAAAGGGTGTCTAAGAGTGTAAAATTTACTCTTAAATACATCAACAAATAAAAGAAGTATAGTGTCAGTAGATACAAACCTAACATTTGGTCCAGCTCTCTCCTTAATCATTTCTAGCTGTGTCTTAATATACAGAGCTGCTTGTCTCAAACCAGGACGCCCTTCCTAGAAATAAGTACATAAATTCGTTTTCTGAAGTACCCCTGATGTAGCTAACTATACAAATATAACGCCAAAAAAAAAAAAAAAATAGCGCATCTATTTCGCAAGTTAACAAAAAGCAAACCAAAAGTTTTTCAAGATGTACTCGTGCATCTATGAATCACCTTTAGTTTTCAAAAAAAATTTGAAAAACTTCTAGCACATTCTCTAAACCACCCAAAAAAAAAAAAAAAAAAGTGGTGCAGTTTTATTTTTCTGGAAACTGTGCATATACATGGGGCCAACAAAAGTTAAATTTCATCCTCACGTGTACGGTGTACCATACGAATTGATTTTGTACCGGTAGAGTGGCTCGTGACTTTGGTCTTTTGCTCAAATAAATACAAATAACAAATAAATAAATAAATCTTCAAACCAAAATTCAAATAAGAGACATGGTCAGAAAGACGCAATAAATGCATATTCTAGCACGAGAAATAGCGTGTATGGAGTCACACAGCGGTACAGTACGTAGTACTAAATTGCTAATACAGAGAGAGAATTGAGGTGAGGGAAGGGGCAAATAGGTGACCTGGCGACCGCCGATATCTTTAGACAAGACGCGAACGTGCTCCACAGCTCTGGCTTCAGAGAAGCGATCCAGCGGGGCGTCCATACCGAGGGGAGTGATGAACTTCATATGAACGACGGAGTAAACCAACAAAGACATGAGTCCATACATAATTCCCAGACAGCACAAGACTTTGAATCCGGCGACGTCGCCGGCGCTTGGCCTGAATAGCGGCATTTTTCCGAGCTTAAAACTGCCAAGTTTTCAGCTATATAAGAGAAAATCCAGGGAGAGATCTCAGTTGCATTTGCACCGGATTTGAGAAGAAGGGCTGGCCTTTGTTCCTTTAGGAAGTGTCTCAAGCGTTCAGGTGATTGGGAAGGCGACCGAATCAGAGTTGAATAGGACAACAGCCTCCATCCATTTTATATATATATATATATATATATTTGCATACAGGCTCAACGTTGAATACGAGACTACCAGAGTATGTTTTTCCGGTTTTTTCCCCTTCGATAGAATTCATTCCAGATTTTGGTTTGCTTTGGTAAGTTGCGTACTTCTCCGTCCACAGCATCCTACTTCCTATTTTTTAATATCTCAAAATATTTATTTTATTGAAAAAGTTAAAATATTTTTTATTTTTTATTTTTAATATAGCCCTTCCCTTAAACATATATATATATTACTATTTAAATTTAATATTTAAATTTTTTAAGGTAAAATTAAAAAAATAAATATAAATATCACAATCAAATCACTGTATATTAAAAAATTGAATTCTCAAAATAGAATCAAATGATCGAGACGGAGGGAGGGAGGGAGGAAGTGGTAACTGCCTAACTGGTTTAGGTCGGCTGCGATACTAGTGAGAATATTTCTTTTTCTTTTCCTGATTTTGTTTTTCATTTTTTTTCTTTTAACGATTAGCCCACTCGGAAAGGCTGCACAGTTAACAAAAATTGGACCAGGGACAAGTATGATTAGAAGTTTAGTGCAATTGTTCAGTTGTTGACTTGTTGTATATGATATGGTGTATTCTGCACTCGTATATTATTAAACTTACCAATTTTATATATATATACTAACTCTATGCCTGCGTACAATGTACAACACTTACTATTATTGGCAAAATAGTTTTTTTTTTATCAATCATCACTTACTATTATTGGCAAAATATTTAATGCATTAGAATTATGACCATGTGATCAGACCCACTACTTGATGATGAAATGTGATTTTGGTGAGGCTGGATTGTACCGTATGGGTAGGATTAAGATCATAAATAAGAGTACTCAAGGTTCAATCAAGCTTGTATCCTTCGTATAAGCATTTGGAAACTCCCAGGCACGCATAAATAGTTTGGGGACCATAAATAGCGTGGCCCCATTGCGCGAGTATGGAATTCCAAAGCTGTGGAAACTTTCGAATAAATGTGGTGGAACGGCATATGGTAGTATCATTTTTCTCAAAACGTAAAAGGGAAATCAAATTGGACGAGTCTCAGCACATGTCGTGTTTTGTAGTAAGTTCCAGCAGATCATTAAATTAATTCATTTAATTGATGGGTAGCATGTGACTGACTCACCTATTTATATTTATTTAAAAATAATTATACATTTAAACTTAGGGGTGGGCAAAATTATCCGTTAATCCGAAAATCCGTTATATCCGATCCGACCCGATCCAAAAATTAGGATATCCGATTTTTATTATTTGATCGGGTCAAAAGATGGTCGGGTACCCGCTAAGATGCGGGGCAGGTTATGATCACATAATTAAAAACCTGCAGGTACCCGATCCGCCCCGCATATATATATTTTTTATTTTTATACACACGCTATAAAATAATAAGTTAGAACTAAATAAGTAATTTTATTGAACAAATTGCATTACAAATATGAGAGACTATAGTTTATTTATAAGATTCATTTGTAGAGACCATGATCTTATATTTGATAGAAAAAAGTTTAATTAATGTGGAACATATATATTAAAAATTATGCTACTTATTTCAAACTTTTATTGATTTTGAATTCTTTTAATTTTTTTCCTTTATCTTATATTTTCTTCACATGCTCGTTTCTTGGTGGGAAACCTTTGTAAAATATAAAATTAAATTGGTATAAATTTTTTTAAAAAAAAATTAAATGATAAATGGGGCGGAGGTAGGGGGTACCCGCCGACCCGACCCTATTTCAGTGGGTACCCTATAATCGGGTACCCGCTGATATGCAGGACGGGTAAGGGTCAGAAAATGGCTGACCCCGCAAGGTGCGGATTGGGTCAGCCAACTGGTGAATGGGGCGGGTGCCCGACCCGCGCCTACCCCTAATAAAACTCAATTTTTAGTAAGTGTTAATGAGATAAAATTGAATTTCTTACCAACTTAATAACAACAAAATACTACTATTATTACTTGTCAAACAACTTGCAAAAAAATTTTAAAAAATGTAAAATTTAAAATAATTCATAAATGAGCAATTGAGTATATCCATACTCATTTATTATATAAATGGGTGCTTATTTATACCCATTTATTTAAATTAGTGTAAATGAGTTAATCTAATTGTATCCATTAATCAATTGTAAATTAGTTAATCCATTAATCGTATTATAATTTTTTTTTTTGTCGATATAGAAACTCCATCGAAACTGGTCAATGAAGACCGTCACATATTGTGACAAATTTTGTGGGAGGCAAAGTTCGAATCCTTGACTTCCGGCACCACCAAGTCTAAGAAGGCTGGGATGACCACTGGACCAAAGGCCCAGTGGCGCTTCACCGTATTATAATGATCCACCTATAATTTACCACTTCATTTTGAAAGGAAGGTAGATATCACAATCATTTTGCATGCAAAGACGCAAGGATAACAAATTTCTAGTGACATAGAAGTTTTAAAAATTTAGCACGGGGAGATAATCAAAATTCTCAAAAAAAAAAAAAGAAGAGATGGGAGATAATCTCGTCTACCAAAAAAGGCATAAATAGACAAACTAAAAATGTATGCCTGTGGAGCTGCCTGGACGCTTCATTAAGTGTATGCCTTTGGATTGGAAATTATCCGGAATAAAGCTTTGTGTGATTCACTAAAACACATATTGTGTGATGATGTGATGTTTGTGAGATAAATAATTTTTTAAATAATAATAAAAAATTATTTCTGATGTTATGCTTTTCAAACGTACATATGAGAGAAACTTTAAAAAGTTAAAAAGAAAAGGTTAATTACACCTTCTTCCTTTACACTACTTTTAAACAATCATAAGAGTTTTTTTGTTATTCTTTTTTTTTTTTAATTTCTTCCTACAATAGTCAGAAAGAAAATAATCATGCCGGAAACCTCGCAAACTTCAGAATGCATAACTTTTATCTACAAGGTTACCTCTGTGCACCTTTTAGCATTAAGTGTACTATCGATAGACATTTACAATATTAATAGGGAAAATGATCGGTTTCATCCTTCACATTTCACAAAAATATTCTTTTCGTCCTTCACTTTTGAAATGAAGCAATTTCATCATTGACATTTAAAAGCTGAAATTATTACATCCCCAAACCTAAATTTCAATCTGAATCAAACCACCAATCAACCTGATTACAAATTTTTGGGGTGTAATTGGAAGATCACTTGATTAATTCAACTTGATATTCATGTGAAATTTAATGAACCTAAAAATAAAAAATAAAAAATTATAACATAAAAAAGAAAGATTAATCTTTTCTACATTATCATTGTATACACTGACGGTTTTATGTACCGCCATATCATTTTAATTTAAATTTAAACACCAAAATTTATATTTATGATACACGTTTAGATTCGCAAAGGGATATACTAATGGTGCATGAAAAGATTTATCAAAAAAAAATTCTACTATTCCAAGACAAAGAATGGCCTTTTATGTTATAATTTTTATTTTTTTGGTTTAATAAATGTCATGTGAATATGATGAAGTTGACCGAATGATCTATCAATTCTATTTTCAAAATTTATTGCTGAGTTATTAGATGGTTTGATTGAAAATTAGGTTCAGGGATGTAATAGTTTTAATTTTTAAATGTCAATGACGAATTTGCTTCATTTTAAAAGTGAGGGACGAAAAGAATATTTTTACGAAATGTAAGGGATGAAATAGGTCATTTTCTCATATTAATAAGTGTACTATCGATAGCAGTGGTTTGTTTGGATAAAGTATTATTTGAAATATTATTTGGAATAATTATTGTAGCACTTTTTGTGATGTGATGTATGTGAGATAAAAAGGTAATTGGGAATATAAAAAGGTGGGTTGGAAAATGTGTTTATGATACAAGCGAAATATTATTTGAGATATTTTTGTTATCAAAACACTACGACAGTGTTTTCGTCTGTGGGAGTGAGAGACAATGTAGTAAAAAATAGCGAGAAAAGGTTCAGTCTAAAAGAAAAACTCGATTGAACGTAAACATCTAAAGTGATGGACATAGAAGTGCGAGTGCTTTGGCGAAAGAACTTTAGGCAAGTGATGAGGAAGAGGAGGAAAACAAACGTAAAAGGAAAAGAACCGAAGAGGAACAAAGAAACAACAGATGCAAACATTCAAAGGATACCACGCAATGAGGTTACTTTGGTTAAAGCAGGATCCGAAACAAATAGGAGGTGAAGTGCTAGATAAAGAGTCGAGGGGAGTTACCTAAAAATTCATTCATAGTACTAATTTAGTACAATTAACCCAAAAATTGAAGTTGACGAGATAGAATTAACCGCATTCTCTAAATATTAATTATTTACATCCTAGTTGATAACTTAATTCAATATTTAAATTTAATGGGATCATATCTTGATAAATAATATTGAATTTCTTAGGAAAAATAAGTTATAAACGATTTACTTATCGCTTAATGTAATATTATCAAATTTAGTATCGTAATGAATTCAGATTTTGGAAATTGAAGGTGACTGTCCTGATTTTGATATCATTGATCAATTAATGAATCTCTACATCATCATGAACTTGCCCTTATAATTCTTGATTGCAGGCGGGCAACTGATGTCTGGTTTCCCACAATAAGTTTTTTGAAGCAAAGAATATCCGTAGGGAGGCAAAATCAACTGCCGATGAATTGGCTAAACAATGAAGACACCAAAATTTCCCCATTTTTGTAATTGATGCATACCCGATCGTGCTGAACTAATTTTTTTTTTTATATAAAAAATATATAGATGACTAAATAAACAAATGATTTGACTAACGAGTGATCGAAACATTTGTGAGTTGCTACAGAAGTCCATTGCATAATTTTTTTTTTTTTTTAAAGAAAGAATGAAGACAACACAACCAAAATCAAAGGACTACGCCAACATAAGTTGGTTTAATTATTGATACGAATGGTTTGGATAGGAGTTTATTTGAGATAATTACTATAACATTTTTTGTGATGTGATGTATGTGAAATAAAAGAATGATTGAGAAGATAACAAAGCGATTGAAATTTATGAAATAAATTATTTTATCTCAAATCATATTAATCCAAACAATCTATGAGCTTGAAATAAAGTAGTATATATCCTGACTCGTGATCAGGGACAAACCCAATCAAACTTTTTTTCAGCAAAAACAAAACCAAGCGACTACACCCAATGGCAGCGCCAGTAAGAAGACCCCAATGACAGACTAACACCAGTGGCAGCCATGCCTTAATTGGAAGGTCCCCAAAAGCCCAATTCCAATCCCAGAACACCCACTTCTCTGTTACTCCCAAAATCACGAGCATCGAACTTACAGCACAAGAAATTCCTTTCTTGACAGATGACAGTCTAATAGTAGTATAAAAATTAAGCTCAATCTTTCCATTTTCCTTTTCCCAATCCCTCTCTCTCTCCTCATTGTCGTCTTCCCAAAATTTTCCTGCTACACAAACATGTAAGTACCGAGAGCAAACAGACATCGGAGAGCCAAAAAATGAAGCCAACATTTGGTACTAGCTCAACGGTTATTTGCTTAGTAATCTTTTTCGCATTCGGCTTCGCTTTTTTGATATATACCGACACAATTCAATTCGATTATAAGTCGAGATTACCCCTACTCGATCTGCGCTCAATTTCCTCTGCTCCCTGCCTCACTGGATCATCTGCGCCTCTACGTGTTTACATGTACGAGCTGCCCCGGAGGTTCCACGTCGGAATGATGCAGAAAGGGAAGCACGTTGATGATAACGCAGCCGTGACGGCGGATAATCTTCCGCCTTGGCCGGAGAGGTCGGGGCTGAGAAAGCAGCATAGTGTGGAGTATTGGATGATGGCTTCCTTGTTGTATAATGCCAATGGTGACGAGGAGAATGCAACCACCGCGTCTGGGGAGGCTGTTAGGGTTTTGGATCCGGACTCTGCTGACGTCTTCTTTGTACCCTTTTTTTCTTCTTTGAGTTTCAATATTCATGGTCATACAATGACTGATCCGGAGACGGAAATAGATAAGCAATTGCAGGTAATTTGTTGATTTTTTGAACTTTTTACCTTTTGTATGTGTGAATTGGCTGTTTAATTTGGAGAGTCAATTGGAAATTTGTTATTGATTTTACCTTCACTCTCTCTGATCGGCTAATTTTGAATTATCAAGTTCCGTTTAAATATTTGGCCAAATATTTCGAGATTTGATGATTGAACAATTGATCCAATCGGAAATGCTTTGGTGAATTTGGCAGTGCTGCTGACTAATGCCTGCTGTGCAAACGTATGCCTACTCTCATGCTTGTCTATAATTGATTGGGAGACCAAATTTGAGCTGTTCTTGGAATTGGATGTATATCCCATTGTAATGTGGAATTGTTGATGAAAATTTCTCTCAATTATGGTCAAAATGATTGAGTCTAATGGGAATGATCTCTTTTGCTTTTATATGTGCAATTAGGATTATACGTGCATTCTAAATTTCGTTCTAGTGTTCGTGGACTTTATTCTTGTTACGTGTCTCATAGGAACTCTTTGCTTGGAACTTGATATATATTGCTTCTTGGGCGTCAGCATGATATTCTTAGAGGAGGGAATTGTGATATATCAGTTTTTGCGTTCTTGCATTATCAGACGGTTGTTCTAAATGGTTTTATCTTGAGCAACGTATATATATATATATATATATATATAAATAATCAATCTTCTTGTTGCACTAAGTTTTGTACATTGCAATCCTGGAGTCATTAAATGCATAATGTATCACCACTGTTCTGAAGATTTGTTGTCATGACTTTGGTTTTTCTCATTAAACAGACATGAGTTATCCTACTGAAATGTGATTTAGGCTTAAGGTATGATTTCTGCAATTTCATGTTGGGGTTCATCATGGTTTTTTGACTTTGCCTAATTGTTGCGTGTTGATCATGACACAGTTTAAATTCTGGGACAAAGACATTGAGATAATGCAGCAGCTTCAGATTTATTTTTCTGTCAAAAAGCATTTAATAGTGTTTCTGGAAGCTACGCTCCCTGTGCATTGCTGCATCTAGTTAGTCACTGTGAATACTTTGCACTAGCTGTAACAATTTGTAGTTGTAACTGTGCATGATTTTTTCAGTTTCAGCATTAAAAATAGCCTAATGAGATTCCAACTTACTGCATTTGAAGGCTGTAAGGGTTTAGGGTGTTAATCTTTCAGTTGGCATTATATCCAGTCAAAAAGCTCTGAAGGATGGGCTAGCTGGAGAAAATAGATAGATGCTATGCATAAACAAACTGGACTTTAGAAGTATAGAGTGCAGAAATAAGAGAAGAAGTGAGGGAGGGAAGAAGAATTGCACCTTGAGACCTAGAAGAGATGGAGTCTGTTTGTAGTGGTATATTCATTGCATAAAGTGGCTGAGGGAGCTGATATATCTATACAATCCACAAACTTGGAAAGCAAGAGTACTTTGTGTCCGATTAGAACTTCTTACCCAATACAGATGGTTGCCATGAATTCAAGTCTAGAACTAGTCTTTGTTACATAAAAGATGCAAAACAGGATGGGAGTTCAGCACCCTAGCAATAAAGCCACAAACATAATTTCTGAAGCCCCCTTAGCATAACAACGCTTAAAGACTGCAAATTTCCTAGATTAGCTCCAATCAGGAATCTTGCCAAATGACTGCATTCTTTTTGGAATTTTAGTTTTCCGTCCTCTTATAACATCTTCTAGATATTCTCATATATTCATTTGCATAACTTTTGTTACTTGAAAAGGGCATATGAGAAAAGCACCATGTTTTCGTTCTAGTTTCACATATGCGAGGATGTTGAATAGGGTTGATAGGTTATTGGCTTTTGGTGCAAATACTGAATAAGAATCCAATCTCAAAGTTTTTTATTATTTTTTCCCTGCCCATCGCTAATCTGTAACATATGGTACGGGAAGCTTTCTCGCTGTACCCTTCATTTGCCTATGTATACTACAAAACTTCTTGTCTACTGTATCTTTTTAGTAGCTGGCTTTTGATTGACATTTCCTGACTTCCAGGCTGACCTTATTGATATTTTAAGAAGATCCCAATACTGGCAGAGATCTGCAGGTAGGGACCATGTAATTCCAATGCATCATCCGAATGCTTTCAGATTTCACCGAGGTCAACTGAATGATACAATTCTGATTGTGGCTGATTTTGGCCGCTATCACAAAAGCTTGGCTAATCTGAGGAAAGATGTTGTGGCTCCTTATGTACACATAGTGGATTCTTTTGTGGATGACAACTCTCCTGATCCCTATGCATCTCGTGAAACACTTCTTTTCTTTAGGGGAAAGACTATTAGGAAAGATGTATGTCATTTTGATAGTTGAGGGTATTCAGTGTACTTTTTCGGGAGAAGAGGCATGGGGAAAGAAGAATAATGTACTTTTATGCATGTGACAGGAGGGAAAGATCCGTGCTAAACTGGAACAAGTTTTGGCTGGCTATGAGGATGTCATTTATGAAAAGAGTGATCCAACTGGGGAAGGCGTAAATGCTGTAAGTGTTCTGCTTGTACGTATCTGGTGTTTTTGAGAGACAGTTGTCTCTTGCATCTTGGAAGGTTTTGAAATGCAGACGTTTCCTCATAACTCCATGACACACACACACAGAGTTAATTTTTTTTCTTTTAATTTCAGTGCTATGACAATATGCCTAATTATTCAAGGGTGATTCCTTTTGTTATGACAAATGCTTCTTGCCCTCTGCTGTATATTTTACAACCTCAATAACTTTTATTTGCCCTTCAATCTTTATAACTCTTGTTTCACACAAATTGCTGATTGTATGTCAGACTTTGATGTGGTTGATCCTGCATGTAGTTCTTTGTTACTTAAAAGTAAAGAGAGTCACTGGTTATGGGCTAATTTTCATTTCATTTATGGTGTGAAGAAAGACGCAAGAGCTTTATTTTCAACTTTTTTTTTTTGGCTCAACGTGTACAGATTTAAGTGAAGGAACTACAGTATAGCATATGTTAGAGGCACTAAATTGGAGCTTGTTCTTTTCTTTGGTTGTTATTGTGGAGCTCATAGGTTAGAGGTGCACAAGCACATTAAACCATGCTCTGTCTCATACTTATTTACCCAATTTGTTATACCAGTCTATCCAAGGAATGCAGTCATCGAAGTTCTGCCTAAATCCAGCTGGAGACACTCCATCATCTTGCCGCCTTTTTGATGCCATTGTTAGCCATTGTGTTCCTGTCATTGTGAGTGACCACATTGAGCTTCCCTTTGAGGATGAGTTGGACTACAGCAAGTTCTCAATTTTCTTTTCTGTCAAAGATGCTCTAAAACCAGACTATATGGTTTCTGAGCTCCGCAAAATTTCAAAAGTAAAATGGGTTGAAATGTGGAGGTGGCTAAAAATAATTTCTCACCACTTTGAATACCAGTACCCTCCAAAAAAGGAAGATGCGGTCAACATGATATGGAGACAGGTGAAGCATAAAGTTCCTGCTGCAAATCTTGCTGTGCACAGAAGCAGGAGATTAAAGGTGCCTGATTGGTGGAAATAGTTTAACACGATCTCTTATTTGTTTGTACATTTCGCACACAAATGTGATAGCAGCAGTGATTGAAGGACAATAGGCGAGACAGAGATGGGTCAAAGTTGAGGAATCAGCCACAAATGTTGTAGAGAACAAACTATTTCTTAGTCTTGTCTGCCTGCAGATTAGTGTAATTTCTAGTGGACCATTGTTGTATGATTTCTAGTGCTTTGATAGTTTAGGCGAGCCTTGTAAGTGTACATTGGCTCCATATTTTTCATGCGGGATACTGTAACAATCAAATCTGAGTTGAATCAATCATTGGGAGCTCGTTGGAGGCTTTTGTGCTGCTTATTTTTACTGGGGAATCCTACTGAAGTAACACATCATTAGCCCCTATAATGACTTTTTAATCTCATCATAGGCTGTCAGAGACCACTTTAGCATGGCCTTCCATTGTCCCCTCACTTTCGAAGACGCTATCCGTCATTTTCGGGGAATCCATCTTACACCTTCGTGCGGGCATGCTTGCGTGTTATCTTTCCCTCTGGGCAGCACAAATCATGACACCTGATCTCCTTTCGCTTTGAGGTCCAAATAAATTTATCAAGGTGAACTTTGACAAATTTTAATTCTGTTAGTGGTCTATTGACTGAGACTGAAATTCTAAAATTTAGAAATTTTATATTCAAATCCCTCGCTTTCCCTCTCTGTATCTTAAGTCTCGTATCTCCCTTACTAAAAAAAAAATTAAAAATTATAATTAGTGATAACTACCTATGGAAATTAGTTTAATGAACGAAACGACATGTATTATCCCAGCAGCAGTGAGGTTTCAGGGGAATCAGTAAGTAGGTAGAAAACTAGTCTATCGGAGAATCAGTAAGTAGGTAGAAGACTAGTTCATTGCGCTTCTATTGAGAAATAAGAAAAAACAGCTTAAAAAGGCAATGATCATGTTGAAACGGATTTCAAATCTTAACACGTAAGTTGAAAAGATTTTTCTCATGACGTTGAACAAAATCTGGACAGCCGAACGCTGAGGATTTGTTCCGAGTCTCTTATCCTCCAGTATATGGGCCAACAGCTTCCTTCTCATGCAAACTCCATCCTTGTTTCAAGTAAAAGTACTAACTGGTCCAACCGATCTAATGCCATCCATCAATTATTTGTACCAATTGGCACTCGTGGAGTGTATCCGACAGCACTAAATTAGTTTGTGACTTATTATTGGTCAAAACTAGCCCATCACCATCACGCCTCTAAATCGGGTTACAGTTGCTGCCAACTTCTCCATCGTTTTCTAAATGTGGCAAGGGCAATCTTAGGTAGACCCGGTCCGGTAAATAGGTGTTAATGCCTACTGAGCCCGTTCCATTACTAGTAGATAGGTAGATTTCTTCTTCATGGTTGGTTGCAATGAGATAAATTTTTGTCCAAACTTTTGGCTCAACATGGATGTTGTGGCCCCTTCCCCCAACCCATACTAAAATTTGTAGAAAAATGGGGGAAGTCTATAATGGGCTGACTGGACCCAATTTCGAATTGGGAAAAAAAAAATGGGGAGACGGAAAGCCCGTTCCCATCGCCTACCTCTTTCGGAAACATATAGACGCTAACGTCAGGCAGAAACAGAGTATGAAGCGCTTGAAGATTTTCTGCTTAATTTCTCCACATTGCTTCTCCTTCCTCAGAATACGTATAGCCTAGAATTTCTGCGAATTGTGTGTGCAGAACTGAATATGTTTTATTACATATTCATATAGTGCTTTGAAAGACCTTTCCAATGCTACTATATTATGTGCACAAAAAGGACTCCAGGAAGATAAGAAATTGGAGTGTGAACATCCCCGGTTCGCAAGGCCTATTCTGTCCCATCAACTTCTTGTGAAAGTCGAATGGAGAAGATGAAGGGGCGTGACAGTCAAGAAATGTGGCAAAAATCAAGAAAATAACAGGCTTTTTTTTAAAAAAATCTTTTTGGAAGATACCCAGTAGAAATTTTACAAATTTGAGATGACACAGTCTACCTGGACAAGGAACTCACCCACTTTCTTTTATCAAAAATGGAGAATCAAACGAAATGAAACCCATTCTTAAATATAAATCATCTGTTCAAACTGGAGTGGTTTAAGTTCATTCAATCTCAAGTGGGTCTTTTTAGAAAGTGCTCGAACCTTTCGTGAGCGTTGCAACTCTTGCATGCGAACATTTTTTTTTTTTTTTGTCATTAAAGTAGTCATTCTTTTTGTCTTCCGAGAGATCAAGGCCTGAATGACGTCCTGGGCAAGGGGACGGAACCCAAACTTCTGGATATTCATGTTTTTTTTATATATTAGATTTGAAAATTCATATACATATAGTAATATATTTCGTCCTTTCAAACAAAAATCTCTGGTTCCTCGCCGATCCCAAGCCAACTTGCTAGATACATTCTCCCAGTAATTAATTTGACTCTTCTTCCGAAGCTTTTTCCCTAGAGTAAGAAGACCATTACGGGAGTAATGATGATATCAAGCATCAAGATTTCAAATGGCACGGTGAAACCCAAAAGAAAGGTGATTAACTTAATAGGGAAAGCAAAAACAAGTAAAGGTGAAGAACTGAGCGGCACGGCACGTGTAAGCAAAGTGAGCCATTGAATATGCAGCTGCATCAGAATCCCATGAAACCTTTTCCTCAAAAAGAAGAACACAATGAATAAAGTTGAAACCAAAAGGACTATCATATGGTAGATTATAAACAGATACTGCTCGCTGGGTAAGGTTGCAAAAACTCTCAAAGCTGATAAATAAACTCGTGCAAATGCAAATTGGAATGGAGCATCAGATTTCCATGCCCTATTTGAGCCATTCGAAATATGTAATACTACTATAAAGTTTCACTGTCTGTCTCTTGTGGATGAGATCTGAATTGCATGAATGTCCTTTGGCTACGAATAATTCTGCCTGTGCGATATATACTGCTATATAGAACGAGATAGAGAACGAATAATAAGTCTCTTGTGGATGTTTTCACTTCGTCAAGAGGCAAACTTGAATCAAAAGGATGGATTCGTGCATATAGTCCAAGGACACATTATTGTGTTTGCGTGATGGTGTTGGCCAAAGGGGCGTCCAGCAGCAGCACACTCATGGGCAATGCTATCATATGGTATAATTCACCTTTTTTTTTTTCCTTTCCTTCATTGATGGTAGAAAGACGCGCAAGGGGCAGGCAGGTCATTAGGTTGTGGATGCTAATTAAGATGGTACAAGGCATGAATTATTATTATTAAGTGCAATTAATCAAACAAAAACCAC
This sequence comes from Coffea eugenioides, assembly GCF_003713205.1. Taxonomy (NCBI): domain Eukaryota; kingdom Viridiplantae; phylum Streptophyta; class Magnoliopsida; order Gentianales; family Rubiaceae; genus Coffea; species Coffea eugenioides. The sequence continues at coordinate 46,232,465 of NC_040045.1, read as the reverse complement.
ATACAAGAACCTACTGCATGCATCATAGTATACGCATTTCATATAATAATACTAACGGATAAGAATCTTTCCATCAAAAATCATTTATTGCCAAATCACATTTGATGAGATCTAAGGTTCCGAAATTTATTCGTCCAAACTTGTCAAGGCATGTTTTTCTATATGGAAGTAAGCATACATGCATGTGCATGTGTGCAGTCGGACATCTGAAGAAACAAAAAAGCAATTTGATTAGTTTCATAATTTGTCTCGTGGACAACGTTAACTACAACTAAAAGTAAACGCCAACGACTAAAGACACGGATCTCTTGAAATTCCCAAGCAATTTTGTTTGTTTCATAATTCATTGAAGACAGTCCCAAAGTTTGGCTAAAGGAAAACAAATACTAAAATTTTTAATGCTTGGATAAAGCTCTTGTTTTGAAGGCTTTTTGATGGAACCACAGATGATCTTACACGGGTCTTGGAGATGTAGCGACGGCGCGTTGATCGTTATGCCAAATGCCACCCTGAAAACGAATTCATCACTACCCAGCACAACACAATGCTGTTGCCTGTTGGTGTCAAAAGAGTGTCATAGTGTCGGGGTTGGGAGAGCCGATCAGCCGGCTGCCATGTGTGGAAATTGATTCCTGTTTGTGGACTCCTTTGTCTCCATGCCGACGTACTACATATCACTTGTTGGTTGGTTGGTTGGTAGCGACTTTCTCGTCCTGTACAATGACCTCCAAGAAAAGGACCTAAATTCTATATATGCTTTCAACATATTGCCTAAAACACAAATGTCAATATCCTTCCAACCTACAACATGTCTTTAACTTTTTCGATTACTCATCAATTGGTTCCTTATCTTGAACATTACGTTTCGTATTTTAATGGCTCTGCCTAATGAGTGACCCCCCAGCACTTGTTAAAACATAGTTAATGTGTTAAATTTTTTAAAAAATAAAATGAATAGTTCAAATGTCAAATTTTTGGTTTATTAAAAAAAAGTAGTAATTGTAATTGTTATCATATGCATTCACATGGTATGCAGGGAGGGATTTAGGTATCTTTAATGCTTGTTATTGTGTGCTCGTAAAAAAAAAATATATATATATAATTATTTATTTTTGCATGTTAATTTGTGCGTGTCTCCAAAAACCATGCTCTTTATTTTCACGAAATCACGAGGCATTATCATATTTCTTAGTTCATTGCACAGGTTAACCATTGCACAAGTTAACCAAGTTAGTCAACCATCCATAAGTACACAAAGATTAAATTAAATTGAGGAAACTTTTCAGATAGCTCTAAACTATTGCCTTTGCACGATTTTGGCCCTTCGATTATAAATTTTCATAAATAAACCCTTACATAAAAAAATTACTTTAAGGACTTCCATTAATTTTTGGTCATTAGAAGCGATTGGATTAGGGGCAAAACTGACCAAACAAAAAAAACAACCCACGAAAACAGTTTAAAAAGGTTTCATTGACTAATTATTTTTATCAAATTAGGGACAAAAAAGGTGAAGGATTAAAGAAGACGAAGAAACATTCACCTCCATGTTATTAGCTGGTTTTTAATCAAATCGTGGGTTGATTTTTCTATTTGGTCGATTTTGCCCTTAATTCCATCATATATTAATGCTCAAAATTGACGAAAGTCCTTAAACTAAGCTTTTTTTAAGGATTTATTTGTGACATCTTATAGTTGAGGGGCTAAAATCATACAAAGTGAATAATTTAGGGGCTTGTTGGAAACTTTTCTCAATTAAATTCTCGCATAATTTGCTCAATTTTTTTTAATCCTTTAGAAGCATTGTACTTTCCAATTCATATTTAGGGTGCGTTAATTTGATAAAATAGAAATATGAAAATTGAAATCTAAAGTTTAAATCTATTAAGTTATTGAATAGTTAATTACTAAATTTGATACATTTCAGTGTATATCACATTAAATAATAAGTGAATGACTTATCACTTATTTTTTGGACCAAGATTTGATTGGAAAATTCAGTCTCACTTAATTAATTCAGATATTTTATTTTTTTGTTATCAAACACAACTGAACATATTAAGTTTAATTGCTGAAATAAATTATCAAATAGTCAATTACATCACTCTTGTTTACCGTATTTGTTTATTATTATTATTATTATATTTTAAAGGTACTAAAAATGAAAAAACTTAAATTACTTAAAACTTCTATCTAATAATTGTTCTTGACACTGAAGTGTAATATCTTCATTATGATTTCCTTACAAATGGACAATCCCGGGTATATTTTTAAATTTAAGAAATCAATAATTATTTTAACTTTTGCATTAACACAGTTTATTTCTGTATTAGTATTAGTTGTGAAATTGTGCAACCATGAATAATTTTACAAAACAACATTGTTGCATATTCATAAATATTTATTTTAGCAAATTAATGCATATATGTGTTTTGTTACCATATTAATTTTCGAATCAATTATTAAATTTTTACATGAATAAAAACCTAAAACTATATGTCTGCATTCAAATAAACACCAAAAATACAAAAACATTTTTCGCCATGAACAAATTAAAGTAACACCAATAAAGTTAATACATATGGATAAAATAAATTAAGTGAATTTATAAATATAAATAAAGTTTGTTAGACGAGAGAGAAAAATCATAATAAAATATAATTCAAATTATTAAAAAGGATTAAGTTGCTAAAAAATAGAGAAATTACGAGAAGAGCTGGGAATGAATATGACTCAAACTCAAATATTCAAAATGACCTATCAATTCTCTTCAATTGGCCATATCACCTAGGAGAGAGAAAATGAGGAATTACATTATAAACTTTCACACAAAAAAAAAAAAAAAGACAAAGTAAAAGTCCCTCCAACTCCTAGGAAATATCGTCACCAATAATTAATTAAGTCCATCTAATCTAATCTAATCAATTTAGGTAGAGGAGATACCGCTAATTAAGGACTTCATCAACTAATCCCCCCAACTGCGAGCTGAAAGGTTCAAAAGAATAAACTAATAATCATTCCGAATCAAAATCAAGACAATAGTAATCAACACAGTATTAAATGAACAGGTGTATTTCCGTCCATAAAATTCCTCTCTCGTGGACAAAACCGCAACACCTCCTCGCCATCCATCCATCCATACACGCTCACTCATCAGTCCTCACTCTCCACCCCTGACAGTCTTTCCACGGTGTCTAGTGTGCGCTCCAAATGTTGGTGTGAAGTGAAGGCGTGATCCAAAGATTTTACGACCAAAAAAAAAAGCGTTGAAATGAGTCCAATGCGAACTCACGGAAGCTGCGTTAGTGTCTCCGTCCGCTCGCCGCCTGCTTCATCAGCCTCCAGATGCTCCCTCTCAAATTCCTCTGCTTCTTCAGGTAAGTTGTTAAGCTCTTATCAATCACTCCCTACGACGCCGCTTCACATAAATATAGAGCTGTCTGTCTATATCTCAGTTATATTTATGCTTATGTAGGATATTGCAGTGGTGAAATGTATGTTTATAGTTGGTTGTGTGACTTTGTGTGCTGCTTGAGACCGAGACTCTTCTGTTGGGTCAGATTCAGTTAAAAGCTAGGTTGTGAGATTTTTCTTCACATTCATCATTCATCATTTTAATGCAATTTTTTTTTACTGTCTTGAACTCTTTCTGTTTATTAGATTATTAGTCAAGTTTTTTTATTTTGTATTGTTTTTATGTCATTGCTTGATTAAAATTATATACATATTTAAGGTGTGCGTGTGTGTGTGTGTCTCTCTCTCTCTCTGGTTCTTTAAGCATCCTAGTAAATGTTGATATGAATTGTTTGACTTTTTCTTTTTCTGAATAAAATTTAGCTTAATGCTATTAGAGTCATTTGATTTTGCATTGCAAGCATATATTCACTCGCTGCTTAAGCAAAATTAATTAAAATTTATTCTAGAAATCAGGAAAAATCTGATTTTCTTTCTCTTATTTAACGGGGAAAAAGTTAGTGAAGAAAAATAGAGGAGATTATTAGTTTGTCCCAGCTGTTTGGCAAGCATCTGGTAATTACGATGTACCGCAAATATTTTGTTAATTACTTAAATTTTCAGCTTGGAATTGAGACTGCGTCCTTAAGATATGATCTGACTTATGTGGATCTCATGGTGATAAATGATAGAGAATATACTTTAAGTATCTAAATATTTCTTTGGTGGTAACGACTGACTCTTTCAAACAGAACTATTTTGTCACTGGTCCTGTCTATTTGTATGTCTTTTGTCATTGTGTGGTATGTCTTTAAGGAAACTGATATTGTATATAGTTCTTATTTCATCTTTTGAACGCATCTGATAGTATATCTGTAGAGTTGGACAATGATCATTGGTCAGGGCTATCAATACAATCTGCCTTTCAATCCACAAGAGTCATGAAGTTAACATTAAATGCCGAAGAATTGTGCCCTGCTCTTCTTTATGTTTAAACATTGCATTAAATTGTCATTCACAATCTATTGCTTCACAAGAGAGCAACGTCTTGATGAACTTTGGGTCAATCTTTTTGTCGCCTTGTGTGGCCTTTGTTAACTTTGAATACATAACAGAACTGTGTGTTTCTGTCTGTTAATCCCTGATAATGTTTTTCGTGTTGGGATGGCTTTAAAATCTTGTAAAAGTCAGCTCCGATTGCTGTCACTCATGAGACTCGACCCGCACCTGAATGTGCTTCTTGTGAGACAGCTGAATCTGTATATTAAATGTGAAAAACATTTCTATTGACTGCAGATGATGCAACTTGCGGGGCACCCATCTGGATGGGGAAAGGTCTCACTTGTGTTTGCTTCAAGCGAAAGGGAACTTATGAACGAATTTTTTTCGATTTGACACCCCAACAGGTAAGTGTATTAGCAACGGATTGTCAATTACTGGTAAGTCATATTTTGCATGATTTTTATTATGTTGTTTTCCATTGACCATTTTGACTTGTCTAGAATTCAGCTGGATACTTTTTTTATTTTGAATATCAATTTAAGGTTACAAGTAACTAGAAGTTAATAATTTTTTATTTGGGTAATAATGTTTGACAATCTGACACTGGAGTTAGCAGGAAGAAAGATTGAGAAGGTTAAAACAACGGATGAGGATCTGTTTTGATGGTTCCAAAGTAGAACATCAGGTGTGTTCATGTTTTAGTTTGTCCTAAATCACGACTGATTGTTACACTTGTTATATAACCATCAAGCCTAATACTAATAAAGAGTTTCCGTGTAACTAAGTCTGAAATGGGAGTTGAATCAACTCAACTTAGCCATAGACTACCTAGAGTATCTGGGTTTAAAAAAAATCAAAGTAGGTTGCTTTGTTGAAGACTGACTCAGTAATAATTCAAAAACTTGAATGACTCACCAGTGCATCTTTGATACTGGTAGGAAGGTTTAAGGGCTCTATGGCATGCCACCTACCCCGGTCAGGAGCTGATTAGTTTGGTATCTGATCAGTGGAAAGATATGGGGTGGCAGGGTAGAGATCCATCAACTGATTTCAGGTCTCTCTCTCTCTCTCTCTTTCTGTGAGAATCATAACTAGGTCTATTTCTCATTTCTGTATTTTCTCATGCTTCCGTATTGACATGATGTTGGTGATGTTTCTTTTGGCCAGGGGAGCTGGATTCATATCTTTGGAGAACTTACTTTTCTTCGCCAAAACATTTTCTGTAAGCTTTTACTCTTGCATTTGTTTGGGCGAAAGTTATTTTTTGTTATAATATTGCCTAGGAGAGTTCTATTATGTAGCTTTAAATTTTCTTTAAGCCGCGAAAACATGCCTGCATGTTGAGGAAGTCTTACCTTGGTTGAAGCTGGTAACGAGTCTTTCCTACATTGTGAGACAGTCCAAGTATTATTGCTATTATGACTCTACACTTTGGTTTTACAATCTTAAACTATTAATGAATAAAAAGTTCACTGTGTTTCTTGCTACAGACATCATTTCAACAACTGTTGAAGAAGGAAGGTGGTAATAGAGCTACTTGGGAGTATCCGTTTGCGGTTGGTGGTGTAAATATAACTTTCATGCTTATGCAGATGCTTGATCTGGACTCCTGTAAGAAAAGAATATTGTCACCATTTAGTCAAATTTGAATAACTATTGGATGGTCATGTCACAAAAAGTTCTATGAGACTGATACTTCTAACTTGGGCACAGGCTAACTTAGCTCATATTAACTGTATGCAGTAAAACCCAGAACATTTGTGAGACCTGTTTTCCTACAAATGTTGTCAGGTAAGAGAAGTGGGATCCTTGACCCTTGGAGTTTTATATTCTGTTGTGTTCTAAAGAGACCTCAAATGCTGCTTGGTCAAAAATGAGAAAGCCAGAGGTTTGGCACATCAGATCTGTACATATAAGTAGACGCTTCTATGCATTTGCAGAAAATGAATGGGCCTTTGACCTACTTTACTGCGTGGCATTTGTGGTTATGGATAAACAGTGGTTGGAAAGGAATGCAACGTACATGGAATTCAATGTGAGCATCACATCCGCATATGCGGCCTCATTTTTTTTTTTCTTTCAAAGATTGCATGCATCACATCCGTTTGTCAGGTTTTACAGTCCATGTTAAGCTGATTTGCTGATTATAGGTCTTCAAGATTCTTTCCATTCTGCTAATTTCTTACATTTGGCAGGATGTCTTGAGAACCACCCGGTCTCAGTTGGAAAAAGAACTTTTAATGGATGATGTTCTCCGAATTGAGGACATGCCTTCATACAGCCTTCTTTCTTGATATGTAACCAACATGAAGTTTTGGAAAATTTGGGTCTGAGTTCTGATCTATTTGAATAGGTTCAGCTGCATACAATCCATGCTATCGCGTTCCTAACATCGTATTTAACGCGACTTCTTGGGCGTCTCAGTCTGGGTTTACAATCATCGTAATGAATGTGAGTGAAATTTGGCAACTCGAATTCTACTAAGTGTTTGTTAGCGCGTAAAATACTTGAATATAGAGCAGAAAAAGCGAAACCGAGAGATATTTAAATTGGTCAGTCAATTAATGGCCGAGAAGCTTAAATAAATCTCCGGGTTATTGTCATTAAGCTGGAAACTTGCGAAGGTTGAGTAATGCATGCTGAAATAGCAAGAAGCCAATTATTCCACCAATCGTCTCAATTTATCCAATGTCACAAGAAAAGCTAAGTAGATAAGAGTTTAGAAGGTAATAAGCAACATTTTTAATATCCCTTGATCTAAGGCTGGCTGCATTTGAAAGGTAACACATGATCTCAGGAAGATACTTTGGTAAATCATTGCAGCACTCAGGATACCACATCCGAGTCAAATGGAGTAAAGAGGTACTAATTGGCAAACACTCCATCTCATCATTCTCCTTCCACAATTTGATGGCTATAAATAGAAATAATGAATTCCAAGAGAAAATAGTGATCTTTGATACTTTCCTTCAAGCTGTTAGTGCAACAATAATTCCATTGCTGTCAATATCTCCGTTCCTGGAGGATCCAAGGTCTTCTCCTTCCATCCAAAGCAATTACTTACTACTTGGGTAGAAAATCGTGGGAGATCGAGCTACGCTTCCTACATGGGACCCTGGGTTGGTGCAAGCGAGTTCATCAACCTTGAGATCGAAAGCGTGGTCACAAATGAGCAACCTAATGTAACTTATTGGCCTGTGGTAGGTACATTTGCCATGCAGAGAAATGAAATGCCCAAGGGTTATTCGGGTAAATACTTCCTAAAGATCCATCTGATGGTCTAGTACTTCGCGGTTTTTCTTTTTTATTTTTTTGAAATAAACTTCTCTCTACGTCTGATTCATTGCATGGTACTAAAACAGTCCGAATCAGCTGCCAATTCCTGAAATGCTAATTGGACAGCGGTAATTTTTAGAAATCTAAGTCAGTATAAGCTGCAAATTACAAAAATGCAAGCAATACGAATTGCTGATCGGAATCTTGTAGAATCTGGCAGCTTCGAGCTTGTAACTATGCAACCTGTTAAATGGGTTAGGATTATAAAGGATACTTTTGGAGTTTCTTACTGATCATTTATATGTCTTCAAAGATCTTTTATCTAAATACATCCTCGAGTTCGTAATGGGAGACTCAAATGATTCATGCGTAGCAGAATTCCTGGTTAATGTCCAAGTAGGAACGCTTGTGCAGAATTTCACAATGCAAAGTATTGGAAACGGTTCTTACCACAACTGTTCCGCGGCTTTCGTCTTCAGTGACGACACAGGCCGAGTTACAACTTACAATCAGTGTTAGCGAGCTTGAAGGAATCCCGGACCAGTAATCCTGTGCTTTGCGGCCCTGTCGTCGACAATGTCATCCTTCTTCCTTCAGCAGGAGTGAAGGTGAGGTATAGTTTTCTGTTTGATCTTGATCGCTTTCTTCTAGTTTCCCATTTTTCTGCTTCCTTTACCAACTAATTAAAACTTCAAATTCATATGTTTATCTTCCCGTGATGTGATGTGAGCGGCGGCGTGAAATCAACTTTTGAGAACTTAAGACACCGATTCATGTTAATAACGACGACTTTTGGGAACTTCCAATAACGACAGACAGCTTCATCACTCAATAGTCCTCATCCTCCCTTGCCAGTGGGCTGTGCGACCAATCCCACAGGTTCATGAAATGACTTCTAACTCAAATGGAAGCCTTAGCCTTCCGAGGAGACAAAGAACAAGAGAGTGAAGAAGAGAAGAGAGGATGATATGCTTTTCAAAGCTCCGGTCAAAGGCGGGGAGTTGCTTATACTACCATGTTTGCGCTTTTAAATGCTTCTGTGTGTCTCACGCCGTCGAGTGAGTTAATTTGACCATACGCAACTGCTGTGACATGACTATTTACTAATTTCAACCACTCCATTTTCTTAATCCTCTTTTTTTTTCCCCTCCCTTCCGGACAAATAAGTGAAGAGATCTTTTAGTTTTCTTGGTAGTAATTGTCTTTTAATATAACAATAATTACGAGTAATCCGCCAATAGTGGGACTGGAAAACAAACATATGATATAGTAGTAGTAGTTAGGTTGAACTCAATTTTGGAGGGTAATGAACTCTAAGTAATACTCGAACTTCCAGGTTTCTGGAGAAGAGGATGACTTTTAACTAAAGCATCATTCCAAATATAAATAAGGTGCGCATATGTTTTTGGACAATAAACATTTCTAATCATGTGATAATGATGCCTAGGAATCAGACATTTGAGGTATTCAAATCATTACACAAAGAAAGACCCTTCTCACCCACCCTAAATAAATCAAGCAGTAATTGTAGTACTTAAAGCCACTGATCCAGACATCAGTACCCCAAATAAATTCTTAACCCAAAAAAAACGAAAGGTGGGGAAGGGAAAAAGACTGCCCTGCCATCTCTAATTGATAGGCAAGTAGCTAGCATCAATCACTACTGATTTCTATCTCAATGACGAAGTCCTAGCTGCCAGTACAAGACTTGAATCATATGGGCTTAGGAAGTCCAAAACCACTTTCATGTCCGTGAACCCATTCTGCCGCAACCTACTCCTCCTTTAGCTTTAGGTAGAGGTTGCTTAGGAATCAAGTCCTGTGGAGCGCTAAAGCGGCAGCACACTAAAGACTGGAACAATGTCTTTATTTCTAGTGACTGGAGAGTAGTTTATAAGTTCATCAGAATTTCAACGTAAACCGTCGAAGAGGGAAAGAATACTAGGCAACAAAAAGCATCAGGGGACTCTTGAAAATAAAGCTTCAGTTCTTCACTACTAGTTTTAAGCATGTCACCCCACCTGTTCAGCCTTAACTTTCAAGCAAAAACTCGCACCTATAGTTCCCACCTCATGACGGTCCCTCTCCCATCTTACCCTTAAGTGTCCGCATCTAGAATTTACTTAAAATTGGGACATCTGTTCTTGCTTACCAGGAAAAAAAAAACCACTTCCTGGGAGCCTGAACTTCTTTGCGCTCAGTTAAACATCAATCCCTTAAAAATGGGTTCCTTTCAAACACCAAGTGGAACAAAATGTCCTGTTTTGCTGGAGACCTCCTGTGGGTATTTGCTCCAAGAACTGCAGGCAAGTTTTCTATTGCGAGCCGCCTATATTATATTCATTTAATCATAACTAATTATGGCTCTGTGATTACCAAAACAGATGATATGGGATGAAGTTGGAGAAGATCAATTTGAAAGGGAAAAGGTTCTTCTGGACATAGAACAGGAGTGTCTGGAGGTTTATAGAAAGAAAGTTGACAATGCAAACATATCAAGAGCTCGACTACACCAGGAACTGGCAGATGCTCAAGCTGAGTTTACCCATCTGCTTCTGTCACTTGGTGAACGTTCCCTCCCTCTACGGGTAACTTTTCATTCTTTTCCTCTCTGATGGTCGAGTCAATTATTCAATTGGCATGGATGCCAGCATCTTTTCTGAATAAACTTGCACTTGATTAACTCAATCTAGCAGTCCTAATTCTCATGGATAATCAGCATATGATTTACCTCAAATTGTGGAAGACATCACATCCATATCGAGAATGAGTTCAGTTAGGGTGTCTGACGCTCCTGTGGATACACAGTTGGAATTAAAGTTCATGATATGCCAATGACATTTTAGTGGATTTTAGCGGGCTGAGGCATGCTATTCTGATTAGGTTCATTTTTTAAGTTATAAAAACACCAAGCTAGGTTGGCAACATTGAGAACTAGTCTTAATCTCAAAGTTCTCGCAATTAAATTCCAATAGAAGCAAGTAATATTTGCAGCACCAAAGAGGTTGCAGTTCATTCCACCCAGACTTTATTTAGCATGATAATGACTACTTGAAACATGCTAATTCAAGTACCCTTGTCAAGGATAGCCAGAGAAAATGACTGGAACATTGAAGGAACAGCTAAATTCAATTACTCCTGCTCTCAAGGAGATGCAGTTGAGAAAAGAAGAGAGGGTGAAGCAATTCCGTGCTGTACAATCACAAATTCAGAAGATTTCAGGAGAAATAGCAGGTCGATCAGAGTACAATGACACATCATCGAGCATTGTAGTAAATGAAAGTGATCTTTCACTAAAAAGACTTGAAGAGTACCAAAATGAGCTTCAGAGACTTCACAATGAGAAGGTATGAGTAGTAACGCAACATTATACAGAAGCACACAATGACTATCTAAAATGAAAGCATCAATTAACAAACCTGACATCTTACTATCTTCTTGTTCCCCAATTGTTGACAAGAAAGAGCGACAGACTTCAAAGGGTAGAAAAATATATGAGTACAATTCAGAACTTGTCAGCCACTCTGGGAATGGATTCCTCCATGATTATCACAAAGGTTCATCCGAGCTTGAACGCATTGTCTGGTCTGTCGAAGAATATAGGTGATTTCATTTTGGCAAAACTAGACAGTACTGTGGAGTCACTTGAAGCTGAAAAGCAAAAGCGACACGAAAAGGTAATGTTTAGTACATAAGCGGTCTTGCTTGCTTTCCATATTAGTGCATTTGTTTATATCTATTGAATACAGAACATTTGTTGTGTGCTATAAAATGCCTTGACGCATGGATGTTGCATAACAAACAAAATAAATAAATAAAATACCCTTCTTAAACGAAAAAACCAAAGTCAATTTTACTAGGACAAAAACTTCATTGCGTAAAGAGAACGAACATAAACAGATCCAAGTGCGTAGATGTGTCTCTGTGTGTGTGTGTGTGGAAAGAGAGCTGCAACCAGAGGCTCAGGTGAATTTTCCACACAAATATTTTCCCCACAGATCATTATTTCTTATTTCTGCAGCTTCAAGTCCTCGGTAAAGCATTAATAAACGTATGGAATCTCATGGACACTCACTATCAAGATCGTGAACGTTTCTCTCATGTCACCAGTTTATCGTCAGTTTCATCATCTGACATATATACACCTGGAAGCCTCACTCTCGACATAATCCAGCAGGTTTGTTTGTACAAGCTGAAACACCAAAAAGATTATCATACCTAATACTGAGACTGTCTAAAATTGTTTCAAGGCCGAGGTTGAAGTCAATAGACTGGACCAATTGAAAGCAAGCAAGATGAAAGAGCTTTTTCTCAAAAAACAACTTGAGCTTGAGGAGATATGCAATCAATCACATATGGAAATCCCTTCAAGATCAGAGATGGAGAATATAATGAACCTGATAAACTCCGGTCAGTTTAGATGTATCTTTCTTTTTTGAACTACAAAACATGTTTCCCTTGATAATATATAGCCTCAAACACTGACGAACACCATGCAATAGGGGAGATTGACCATGCTGATCTCTTGATGAGCATGGATGAACAGATAGCTAGAGCAGAAGAAGAAGCTGCCAGCAGGAAGCCTATAATGGAGAAAGTAGAAAAATGGATATTAGCATGTGACGAGGAGCGCTGGTTGGAAGAGTATAGCAGGGTAAGCTGCTTTCTTGTTGAAATAAAGATTTGGTTTGCATTGCCAATTTATGTACCTCAATTTTCTAAGATGAATATTTCCAGGATGAGAATCGGTATTCAGTCAGCAGAGGTGCTCACAGGAATCTGAAAAGAGCAGAACGTGCTAGAGTGTTGGTTAACAAGATACCAGGTATACATTCAAAATCAGCAAGTAGTGGGAACCACCAGAGGGCCTAAGAATTTGATTTTCTGTAATAGAACACTTGGAGTTTTAAATCTGTGGATGCAGCTCTGGTAGATTTGCTGATAGAAAAGACAAAGACCTGGGAAGAAGAAAGAAAGAATACTTTCTTATATGATGAGGTACACTAGAGTTTGAAAGCATCCTTGTACAATTTATTAAAAAAAAAAAAAAATCGAGGCACCTCTTTAGACCACTGGAAAATGTAACGAAAGAAAATCTTGCAGCTAGTTACAAAGAAAACAAGTACTTCTAAAACAATTGGATATCTTGAATTGATAGTTTGATCAAATCTAGCTATTCAACACAAATTTCACAGCTGTTCCATGACATGCAAGTGCAGCGTGCTTGGTTTCAATTTGAAGGGTGTGTTATTTTTTACCTGGCCATTCTTCTAAGGATATCATCAAGTTTTTTCAGCTTGTAGTCATCATCTTCTCCTTTTAGGTTCCCCTACTGGCAATGTTAGAAGAGTACAATACGCTGAGGAAGGAAAAAGAAGAGGAGAAACAGAGACAAAGGGTTAGTATCATCTGATTGATTAAAATGAGCTTCAGTTTCATTCAAGTGGAGGGAAATTTATGTTCTTTTTTTTTCATTTGAATTGGATGTACGCTTGCATAAAGATAATTTGAACATCCAGAGTCATCTTAGACAACTGTTATTCTCAGAATTCTTGTCTTCCTCACAGGAAAAGAAGAAGGTACAAAGCCAAGTAGTGGTTGAGCAAGGAAATCCTTTTGGGACAAGGCCAAGCACTAGCAGTCGGCGTCTCTCAGATAGAAGTGTAAATGGAGGTTTTGGAAATACTAGCCCTCTTAATAGAAGGCTCTCATTTGGCATACAACAGCCAGGCCAGGGTCCGAATAGCTTAACTTCCCCAATTCATGGCATACCTTTCAGCAGAGAAGGAAAGAAAGCACATGGACAAAGAACTTTCGCTCGAACTAGCTTTGCTTCCCATCTCAGAGAAGAGACAGCTTCAGTTGTCTCATCGTTTTCTGGACCCAAGTCACCTTAGATTTCGAGTGAGATGTATGATAGCAGAAGAAATTGATTTGGATATGTTGATTAGATTCGAGTGAGATGTATGATAGCAGAAGAAATTGATTTGGATATGTTGATTAGAGGTGCATAACATGAAAACATGTAGGCTGTGTTAAAAGGAAATAATGCATGTTTTCTCATACGCAAACATATTTATAGCTTGCCTGAAGACTCCAATCCAGAGAATGATCAAAATTGAAGCATGATTAAGCTTATGCATGGCCTTTGTACGTATCATTTGGTTTAAAAGTTGAAAATTCATCTTCCACCAATCATGAGGCATTTGACTTGCATTGAATTCAAATGAAAAGAAATAAGACAGCAAATAAATCTCGATTGTTTTGGGATCTCTTTGCAACCCACGTCAAGAGAATCGTGCAATATTAAATATGTTCAGCCCCAGCAAATGACAGGGAGAATTAAAGAGAGAGCCCCTTCCTAGTAGTATTCCTCAGATGAAACCGTCTCAAAAAACTCCTAGCCAGGACTTTCAGATTTCTACACATGAGCATGCAAGCCGGCGTTCAATCAGATAAAAGCAGGATTGCTTGGGATCCCGTAGCTCTTATCTTAAGTAGAATTAACACTTAAGCTCACCTTCCAGAGTGTGCAAATTTCAGGCAAGCATAATCCTGCATTTATATTTAGCTGCAGCACAACCAGTCAGCTCTCTGTGCATTTCACAAATTTACCTACTAATTCAATGCCATAAAAATATAGCCACATAACCCTTTTCTACCAATTACATGATGGAAGCATCATAAAAACTAATAAGAGGCATCAATAAACTGAAATTGGGGTAATAATCATACAGGGTCCAAGTGTTCGACGACATAAAACCGAAGAATAAAACCGAAGAATAGCAGAGACCTAATTACATTTATTAAAGAAAGCATCAATCCTGCGTGACCCAGGCGGAACAGGCTTGTCACTGGAGCGAGGACGGGGCCGATCCTTGGGCAGTTGATCGGAGGGCTGAGCAGGCGGCGGAAGCGAATCGAGGAGGAAATCACTAGTGGGCAGATGCCTTTTGACGGCGGCACGGAGGTGCTCCAGCTTTATAGTCTTTTTCTTCTTCTCTAACACAACCTGAGCTGATTTCTCGGCCAGGAACTGGAGGAAAAGCTGGGTGGAGTTGGAGATGAGAAACACGGCTTCTGAGTTGACCTTCTTGATTTCTTTGTCCAGTTTCATGATTTTCTTGACTCGGTGGGTTGGAATCCCGGGTCTGTGGGTTTCTTCGGCTGCGTTTTGTTCTTCATGCTCTGCCATCATTGGACTTCGAATCAAATCAAACGGGTTTGGATGTGGATTTCGAGAATTCGACTCAATCTTCTGTTTTGGTATTTCCGAGCTCCAGTGCATGTTTTGTTGGCGGGAAAATTTGGGGATTGGTAATGGACGATTGCCCGCGAAAAGTTTTGGTCATGTTGGCGGCAGAAGGGGTAGCATTCCCGTGCGCTCCGTTGCCTGCGGTTCACTGGTCGCTTAGCCAATGAAATTACAACTGTGTTTTGCAACAAAAAATAAATAAATAAATCTAAGATGTAATTCTCACTAATAAGAGGGACTTATATTGAAAATTCAACTGGTTCACGTTATAGTGATTAATAGTAGCTAGTAGCTACTTTTCTTTTGTTTCAATTTACCACTTTAGGTTTGTTTGGACAGTCATTTATTTGTCAAAATTTATTACTTGTATCATTAACATATTTTTTAATTATTTTTTTTATTTTATATGCATCACATCAAAAAAATATTACAATATTTTTTAAAAAAATTATCCTAAATAATCTACTATCCAAATACACTCTTTCTATTCCAATTAGTGCTCTGAAATGTCCAACTTCTTTTTTTCGAATGATGGAAATATCTTAAATTGTGTGGTTGGTATTACTTTTAATCTATCAGAGCATATTGCTCTTTTTCTGAAATGTCACAAACCATCTAGAAAGTACAAAAAATAATGTGTTTCAAGAGTTTTTTATTTTTTCTTTTAAAAAAATTGAATGATAATTTGTATTAGATTTGTCATTTATCATTGTGACGTACTTATATGACTAGTAATTGAGTAGCTAATGACTAAAATTAATAAAATTATTATCAAATAATTTTACCCCAAGTTACCATTCTAATACAGCCCACGTAAAATATCTTTTATACTCTATTCTGTGTATATAATGAGCATGTAAATGCCAAATGCACAATGAAGAAAAAATAATTGTATCACCATTTTTATTTCAATAAATACAAAAAAATTCACTAACGATTGTAAAAATTTGGACTTTGTTTGTAATATGTGAAATAGTTAGCATTAGTAGGATTCAATATAAATTTTTGGTACCTTCTTGCAACAGGCATACATTGCGATTTGTTCTTGTTCACACTTTCAACTATTATTATGCCATATCCATATTCTACGCATATAAAACATTTCAATGTCAAGATTGAAGCGTAAAGTTTAAAATTTTTACTCTCAAAAAATCTTGCCTAATTTTTTTGAAAAACAAACTCATCTAATAAAATTGATCTGTTTTCATCTTTCTCTGTAAAATTGATCTGTCATACGTGACTATTGCTTTGCCAAACCCGGGGTCTAGTCAAACCAAAATATATATATATATATATATATGTTTTCTCTTTCTTCCCTTTGACAGTTTATGGTTTTAATAATCACTTTATTCCTATTTGATGGAGAATAAAATTCTTGGGCTTTTTTGCCACTTTTTCAGAATTTCCGTGGTTACATGTAATTCCTATAAACCCCGAAGGCCATACATGAGAAATACAATCCATTCCATAACACGGATAAATTGAAAGAAAAAAATTGAAAAAAAAAAAAGAGGCAGGAAATCGCCGCAACTCTTTCCTTCATACTCGAAGAATCACCGACTTATCGCTGTATAAATACGAAATAAGACGAAAGTTGGAGACTTTCCGATTGTACTTTGTTGCAGCTGCTCATCCAAGCTCTGTCCATAAAGCACCCAACCGGTTTTGGTTAATTATGTAATCATCGACATCATCAGATTCTCTAGAATTTTTACTTTTTCATTCTTTTCTCTTTTGTTTGGCCCTGTCAAATTGTTTTTTAATGATTCTTGGTTATTTGATTTTGAATATTCCTGCAATGCTTTTGGGGTGCTTGAACTAAAGGAGGTCTTCAGTTAAACGTCCACCAACTCCAGATGCAGAAGAAGAGGAGCAAGATCGAGAACCTACTCTTCAAGAAATTATTAATATCAAGGTAATCGTTCGTGTCTTTCGTCTAATTAAGTTTTTCTGCTTAATTGGTGCAAGGTTAGTTATTCATGGAACAGCTTATTTTATATCTCAATTTTGTAAATTGGTTGCGTAGTTTGGATATTGAATTATTGGCTGTAATTTATGAATTTGCTACATTGCAGCTAATAGAGAGTGGAGAAAAAGAAAGATTGAAGGAGCTTTTGAGGGAAAGGCTTGTAGAATGTGGTTGGAAGGATGAAATGAAAGCTCTTTGCAGGTTTTGGGACATTCCCCCTCTTTCCCAGTTTTCTAACTTTTGACTAAATTTGCGCTTCTTCTGGTTCTTAGAGTGCTAGTAACTGAAATGAAGTAGCCTTTTTTGTCCGCGTCATTATCTGCATCTTTACTTATCGAACTTGAAGCTATTGATTCCAAGTATTTAACTACCATGGTAGTTTGCATGGATTTCAAACCTTCCAATTTTATAGGGAGAAAAGAAAAAAAGAAATCCCATCCAATTTCGACTCATTTTGAAATCTAAATTTTCAAGGCCTGACCTTTATTGTCTTTTGCCCCTGGTCGAGTGGTTCAGTGGTTGCATCCCTTGAGTTTTCAGGGCAATGTGGCACATATTAAACCATTTTACCCCCTTGTGTATTGAAAGAAAATGGCCTCCTGCTGTCTTTTTCAAAAGAGTCAATCACCAAAAAGGTCACCAAACTTTTCAGAAGTTCACCAGGGAGAGAAATCAACAACTTCTTGAACTTAAACTGTTTACAGTACATTATCCTTACCTTGTGTATACTGGAAAACCCAATAGGTCTTGCATGAAAGACGCAAGTGAGGTGTTAGAATCGACCCACAGCTACTTTATGATGTAAGATTCCTGTTGCTGGTTGTCGTTTAGACAGGTTTTAGAGGTCGTTTTTATGCATACAAAGCAAATATCCTTCTCATCTAGTAGTGTGCTTTAGTACAAAGTTTATTGCAGAAAGTGAATTAGCCAGGACCTTGGTCGTTTATTAAGTCAAATGCTCAAGAACACTGAAGTTTGATGTATCCATTCTCGAACCCTCTCCCTCCTTTAACTCTTATAGTCCATTCTAAAAATCTCTATGTATTCGACATTAAACAACTTAAAAGTTCCAGTTCACAGGTAAAAATATGCATGTGCAGATTCTTCACTTTCCATGCATGTGCTTTGGTGAGAGATCATAACTTTAGTGGGTACCTCTTCCTGACCAACCTGCACTTTGGGATCCTGTTGCAATTCCTAAACTTTAGCACCAACAATTGGCTCACTCTGGTTAATAGAATTTTTTTTTTGCTGACAAAACTTAAGCGTACATTGAAGAAGGAATGTTTAAGAAAATTGCTCTAATCTTCTTTTGTTGGCTGATGTAGAGAATTTAATTTGAGTGAAAACCACATTGATTTCTATATTTGGTATGTAAAGAGCTGTTTCTAGATAGTAGTGATAAAATGTTACTCATTTTTTGTGAAAGGTTACTTATCCTTTCTAAATTGAAGGCTAAGTTGAGTTCTTTGAACTTGAGTGAAATGCTTATGAATCATAATGAGTTCTCGGTTGTGACTGTTTGTTCTTGTACAATATAAGATGTAGTTAAATTTTTCTTGCACTCATAACACCTCCATATTTGAAAAACCTGTCTTTCACAAGGGCTTTTGCAAGGAAGAGAGGAAGGAATAATGTAACTGTGGATGATCTTGTTCACGTCATAACCCCAAAGGGAAGAGGTAGGTAAATTACTTATTTATTCATGAAATTTTGATTTTATTTTTTACCTTGAATTTCATCTTTCTTCTTTGAATTTTTTAGACAATATAAACTCTCAACTTTGTGTTGCTTTCTTTTGGTTACGTTGTCAATTAGTTCATTCCTCAAGTTGATGTAGGTTGCTTCCAGATGGGACAGGGCTCTGCTTTTGATCACTAGCATGTTAAAATACTTGCGGGGCAATTAGTGCTGGTGAATGGATTGCATTCTGTTCACCTACTTGTGAAATTTATGCATTTTGCTCACCCCTATCATCCTTTGGCAATGTCTTCCTCTAAAATCCTGTTTCCCTTCTCATTATTAGTTTTGGCTTGCGATTAATTTTCCCTCCTGCAATCAAGGAAACTTCATTAAAGGAAATAAGATAATACAAAAAAGAAAGAAAATTCCCTCACAACTATTATTTTTCCTTCCTCAAACATCCAAACAAATGAAAAAGTTTGTCTGGATCTCAATGTGTTTGTTCTTCCCTCTTTTTCCCTTTCTGCATGTGTTATTTAGCTTTTCATTTTCTGGGATGGTGGTGTATGTGTAGAGGTCGGTTCTCTGTGATTAAATGTTGGTTAGGCATGAAAAAAAATTGACCGTATATTGCTAAAGGCATGGAAAGCGTTGACTGATGTATTGCACATGTTTTTCCAAGGCAACTACTGTGTCCTTTGTTTAAGGAACCTCCACTGGACTGTGCTTGGGCATGAGATATTTAAAGGACCCAATTTGACCCTGGCAGTAGTACAAATATCTAATCCATCTGCTGCAACTCTCTAGGTCAAAGGTTAAAAGTGAGACTGGTGGGATGATGGTAATTATTGTTGTGGTCATTGCCCTCCTTCAGTGCTGATAAGGATGGGGATGCTATGAGAGTTGCAATGTTGTGCATTGCGTGGGATAGAGATAAGGAGGATGAGGATAGAATGGTTCCTGCTAGCTCCCTAAAACTACTGTAATAATCAGCAGGGCACGTGTCTGCATGAATGCAATGTTCTCAATTTTATGAAGAACTAAATGCGAGATCTACATTTTAACTCTTTCTTCCAATGTAATGATTTTTCTTTTTTGTCTTTTTTAATTGCACAGCATCCATTCCTGATTCAGTGAAGGCAGAGCTACTACAGCGTATCAGATCGTTTCTTGCATCAACTGCTCTGTGATTTTTAAGTTGTGGAATTTTCAGAGTGCCATCCAATGCTAAAGATGTTGCTTGCAACTTAAAGTTAAACTTGGGAATGCGCTTTTCAAGTGTAGGCAATGAAGTTGGCTTGGGAGAATTAATCCAGTGAGCGGGGGCGGGTGTGGGTCTGGTGGGATTGATCTGTTGTTACTTTCCCACCGCTGTTCTGGAGAAAAGTGTAATGGGGTTTCTGACATTATTATAAATGGACTCGTGCCTGTACCGAGTCTAGGGATATAGGAATATACACATGTGTGTGTGTGTGTGTGTGTGTGTGTGTGTGGTATTTATAAATGATTCTCCAGGTTTTCTCCCTCCTTGATTACTGCTCATTTCAATGGGGGCTGTTCTTCTTGGGCTTGTGCATCGACATTTATACATTTAGTGTTGTTATGATGAATGCCTGGTTTCCAGCGTCGAGGGGTTCGGACAGCTTTAAAACAACTTTCTTTACACAAGTAGAACGCCTAAATATCCAACCCACAAGCAAGTAACCCGCGAGTTTGATTTTAATGGAAATTGTTGTACACGTGGCATAGACGGAAGGTTTGTACACAGTGTTCTACTAAAACTTGCCCTCTTTCAATATGGTTGACTGACTGCGGGAAAAGCTTGTGAATACGACTCTTTCCCTTCTGAATACTCTCCATATCATATCTATACCTTTTGATATAAAATATCTCCTATATATATACGTACCTCGAGAAGGCAAAGTTCAAAACGCCCCTTGGATCATTAATACCAAATCATATCGTATACGCACGAAACCAAAGTCATTAAATCTCAACAGTACTCCTACGTACTTGGAGATTTATAGCTGTGTGTGTGTGTATATATATACAGGAGCAACGGGCAATGGCGGAAAGCAGCAGGAATTTCTGCTCTTTTGTAGAGATGTCCGGAAGAAGAGGTGGCGGGGCCATTCAGAGACTGACCTACCACCCTGTGGCTGGTTGGTTGAGTGGAATCCAACATACCGAGCAACTCAAAACTTGTTGCTCTTCTTCAAGCTTAACACGTGTTCTCTTTTACTATTACAAATAAATATTCTGATTCCCTCGTCTCATCTTGGATTTCCTTTTCCCCTGTTAAAAGCAGCAGCAGCAGCAGCTTCAGGAGGACAGATTTGACTAACACAAAGCTTCAGGAGGACAGATTTGATTAACACTTTCACATTCTGATTTTTGCACTGTATTTAGTTTATATTGATTATTACATTCCAAGAATTCAAACAGATAATCGACGCGTATTAATTCTTACAGGATTGCCTTGCTGATCATTAATCATTGCATCTGGCATGTGAAGCCAACAGATCATCGACGCGTAAAACGCCTTTCAGGTTCAGGTGCTACTTTTGTTTCGCATTGCTAATAGAATTCACAGAATTTCAAAATTTTCTTTTCGAGGTTAGAAACACACAAAAATAAAAAAAAAAATAAATAAATAAAGACACGTACTAGGTAATCGAAACTTCTTGATTTTTTTACTGTCTAATCCTACCAGAGCGCTCCACGAATAACAGAAAGAAAACCAGCAGCATATATAGCAGCCAGTTGATGATTCATCCTCATAAGTCCTGGCAATTCAGAGGAATGAATATACATGCATGGTTAGTGACCGCTGAATATAGACGTATGGATTGCCAGAATACAAAGTAAGTAACTAGTCCGGAGACAGATACGTGATTGGATTAAAT